>NC_051417.1:33479822-33480039 GCF_015228065.2 Penaeus monodon | reverse complement strand
TAATATTTAAAAAATGCGTGCCTCTAAACCCGCGAAGCCTGACTGAGGTCGAGCCGTGAGCTGTAATCTATTCGACGCAAAAATACAACGCAAGCCAATGGCAGCGACACGCCAGTAGGGGGGAGCAGAGGCCATCAAATAAAGAGACGCCAACCGTGAAAATCCTGACGGGGTGGCAGAAGGATGGAGAGAGGGATGGAGGATAAAGGAGGGGGAT
>NC_051417.1:33478983-33479251 GCF_015228065.2 Penaeus monodon | reverse complement strand
AATACACATGGCATTAGTTCTCAACAGGTGTTCCTATACATTACCCGCTGTTACTAGGGCAGTCTCATCACCCATAAGATACAATATTTTCACGCGACTGATTACGTGCCCACAATTTCAACGCGTCTGATTCTCTACTCACCAATAGCACCAAAAGAGATCTTTTTTCTATCGTCCACTTTTCCATTCCTTTGTCAAGTATTAAAAAGAAGAAGAAGAAAAAAATGTAATGCTATTTTTAGGTCAGAATGTGGGAACGAGAGAGTAG
>NC_051417.1:33477739-33478010 GCF_015228065.2 Penaeus monodon | reverse complement strand
TTACGTAACCAGACAACCGTCCCCAGAATAACGAGAGTAAGCTCACCCAATATCCTGTACCTTATTGTGCCAACATAATATATACTGTACGTGTGACTTACCCCCAAGATGAGACAAACGATGAGTCAGCCAGGAACATGACTCATGAATGGGAGTGACTCACCAGGACCAGATACGAATGAGTGATGAGGAATCTCTGGGTATCTCTATTATCACGTTGTCTGTCTGTGATGAGAGTCAGAGGAGGTTATTCTTTATCATTAACGTTGGT
>NC_051417.1:33476892-33477231 GCF_015228065.2 Penaeus monodon | reverse complement strand
AAAAATAGAGAGAAAACGAGGAGAGACATTAAAGCGAGAGGGGCGGGGACCACGCTTCCCAGGCTGCGGGAGAAAGTGCCAAGCTGCAGCCCTGGCCTTCGCAAAATGGCACTCCCCCCCCCTCTCACTCCCGCCTCCGAATACACGTGTCTGCCTTCCCGCTCTCCTCTCACAGACAATAGTCTTTCAGAAATCCTCATAAACTGCTGTTCACGAGAACTAAAAAAAACTTTTTATCAGGTAAAATAGGAAGCCGGAGCGAGCGGCAAGTAGCAGGAAGCCCAAGCTCATTAGAGTAGGGTGCGTTGGGAACAGGCACGCTGGCTAGCGGTGTTGAAA
>NC_051417.1:33476700-33476847 GCF_015228065.2 Penaeus monodon | reverse complement strand
CATTTACACGCCGCGCCACGCAACTTTCTCCGTCGCTCCTTCCACCCCAGGCTCCCGGCCATCTCTCACTCCCGCTCCCGGGCTCGCGCTGGATACGCGTCGCTCCGGCTCTCTCGCTGCCTCGCTGGATCAAGCTCCTGTCGGGCG
>NC_051417.1:33475409-33475609 GCF_015228065.2 Penaeus monodon | reverse complement strand
CAGAGTGCCTAACACGACACAAAATCACAACCCTACGACCTGGCTTTCCGTCCTCGCGATAGATCCAGGAATTCCGTTCGGTCTCTCGGTGTTATGCGCTCTGATTCTTCTCGCGCCTGACTTCTAGAGGATCCGATGCTTATTAATTCCTGTTTAGGATTTATCTTTTGTTTCACTTTCGTTGGTGATTATGGGTTTGT
>NC_051417.1:33474112-33474234 GCF_015228065.2 Penaeus monodon | reverse complement strand
CGAGTCTCAAATTCTTTCCGGATAGCCATGCCTTTGCCGCATTTGTTGCTTAATATAGATCATGTGTACTTTGTGATGCTATCTGTGTATTGAGATGGCGGCCGCTTTGCTTTGCCCGTAAG
>NC_051417.1:33473372-33473660 GCF_015228065.2 Penaeus monodon | reverse complement strand
GTTTGCAGCTGCCACATGGTTGAGAATGTCAGACCCGCTTAAGCATGCCGTCGCACACTTCAAAACAGACACGACACAGACCCGCTGACAACACAAGGAGGAAATTAATTAAAAGGATGTTACTCATAAAGTCGGTTATGTGTTACTTTCATTAGAAAAGTCGACGTTTATTACAAGTGTGGTAAGAAATTAACTTACTGTGTTTATGCAGGATGTAAATTACTGGAGTCTTATTATTTAGTTTCAGTAGAAATGTCTAGTTAAAATTGCTTGCGGTTGGAGAGTTTG
>NC_051417.1:33471928-33472064 GCF_015228065.2 Penaeus monodon | reverse complement strand
GGAATATTTTGGTGTGCAGCGGTGGGATTTTTTTTTTTATGCTACCTTTCTGTTTGGTGAAATTTAATGTTTTTTTTCTTGTGTATTACTTGTCAGTAACTAAGTGCGTATGTTTAGTAGGTCCACGACATTAATA
>NC_051417.1:33471380-33471658 GCF_015228065.2 Penaeus monodon | reverse complement strand
GTTTTGAAATACGCTTAAATAACTTTCCTTTGGCCGGCTTTGTTTTTTTTTCTGGCTTTCTTTTGTATCATCCCTTTGTATGTTGGCTGATATTCGTACTTGTGTGCAGTGCTTTCGTGTATGATAATGTGTGCTGGACCTGTTCTGTTGACTTCGTAAGGTGCTGAGAATATTCTTAGTCGCTAAGGGAGTTATCGTTGGCCACTGAGCAGTATTGTTTACAGTCTCACGCACTGTTTTACGAGTATGCCAAAGGGAACATCCAGGCAAGAGAGATA
>NC_051417.1:33470957-33471048 GCF_015228065.2 Penaeus monodon | reverse complement strand
ATGAACTTGTGCAACAGCTTCGTCAACAGCTTGAAGAGAGGTCTGAGGAGTTAGCCAGGGCACAGCGACAACTCCTGGGGTACCAGCGGAC
>NC_051417.1:33470689-33470863 GCF_015228065.2 Penaeus monodon | reverse complement strand
GCGGAACTAGAGGAAGCCCGCAGACTTACCAGAGCTTCACGGATGCCAGATGCTGCCATTCCGCAGGCCTACAATGCAACTCTTGCCAGGGATCATCCACAGCCGCTTCCTAGAAGCCGTCCTTCCACTCCAGAACCGGTTCCTCAGCCTCGTACTACTGGAAACCAACAGGAC
>NC_051417.1:33469905-33470026 GCF_015228065.2 Penaeus monodon | reverse complement strand
TCCACAGTTCACCAACCAGAAGACTGGATCCAACGTCCGAGCCGTCCTTCAAGGGCTCGTGACATGTATGCAATGCCAGTTGCAGCCCGGCCAATGAACAGTCACTCAACTACTGGCCATA
>NC_051417.1:33469201-33469340 GCF_015228065.2 Penaeus monodon | reverse complement strand
CATACTGCTTGTCTTCTGATGCCAAGGAAGACTGGGCATGCCTTACCATTGAAGGTTGTACATTCCCAGTCACATATACTGATGCTCACTCTATGCAGATAGGTATTGTTGATGTGGACCCAGAGAAACCAACACTGAC
>NC_051417.1:33467382-33467503 GCF_015228065.2 Penaeus monodon | reverse complement strand
GGCTATAGACTGTGAAGCCTTAGCAGTGGTTGAGGGTGTTAGGGTGTTCGATCCATATTTGTATGGTCGTAAGTTCTTTGTCTTCACTGACCACCGACCTTTAGTATATATCTTCAAGCAG
>NC_051417.1:33465511-33466014 GCF_015228065.2 Penaeus monodon | reverse complement strand
GATGCTGCTCCAGACAGTGAGGATGAGCCAGTAAATGACGACCCTTGGGTTGCAGTCCTGACGTCTTGTGTACAGGATCCTGTTCTCTCTGACAAACAATGTGCCTAGGGACCCTCTTTTCAGTGCGCCTTTGGCCTAGTGCCACACTGAAACGGGGTGTGATGTTAGGTGCCTTTATTTAGGGACCTTGTTTCAGTGCGCCTTTGGCTTAGTGCCACACTGATACAAGAAATGCTGTTATGAATCAATAGGGACCTCAGTGCCAGGGAGTTCTGGACTAGTACCATTCTGGCTTGAGGATAGCTGTTAGTTGTTGTTTTTTTGGGGGGGAGAATTGCAAATGCGGCCTTGTTATAAAAAGGTGATGTTTTGCTCTCACTTCCAACTAGTTCCAACCCAAGAGAACGAAGCTGCTGGTTGCTGACTCCAGGACCGGCTTTCCAGTTCCTAGAATTACATCCTTTTTACTTAATGCTTCTGGTTTTGTATTTATATTTATATCT
>NC_051417.1:33463397-33463560 GCF_015228065.2 Penaeus monodon | reverse complement strand
AGCTGGCTTTGCATGGGCAGCTGGCAAGAGACGCACCAACTTCCGGGTTTGCTGTCATGCATGCTTGTTTACCTCGCCCAGTTCTGGTTCTCTCGGTTGTAAAGGTTTAAAATATTTTTTCACTTCTTGTTCAGATGTTAGTTTAGTGTATCGTATTGTACAT
>NC_051417.1:33462991-33463362 GCF_015228065.2 Penaeus monodon | reverse complement strand
TCGGCATGAGAATTACTGTGGCTGAGTTTTTTTGTGGGGGGGGGAGGGGATGGGGTAGAATCAGAGGTGTTGGGAGTGTTTTTGTTGGTGTTGTAGTAGTTTTTGTTGTTGCTGTTGTAGTTGTTGGTGTTGCTTTTGTTGCTGTTACTTTTGTTGTTGTTTTTGTTGTTGTTGCAGTAGTTTTTTTGTTGCTTTTGTTCTTTTTTTAGTTGTGTTTGTAGCAGTTGTTGTTTTTGTCGTTTTTGTTGTTGTTGTTGGTTTTGTTGTTGTTTTTGTTGTTATTTTTATTGCACTGAAAGATATAGTAAGTTTGAAACCTGAACAAGACTTAACCAACCCTTGGATAATATCTGGATTGTTTGCGTAATTAG
>NC_051417.1:33462540-33462693 GCF_015228065.2 Penaeus monodon | reverse complement strand
CACAGCCTCGCCCACTTCCCAGAATTCCTCTTATTTCATCCTTTTTCCTTCCTGATTATCTCTTTATTCCAGTTCCTTTTCCTCCACGACCTTTGACATTTAAACCAGACTCTCCTCTCCCCCCCCCCACCCCCATCCCCCACGTCCTTCCCA
>NC_051417.1:33462345-33462506 GCF_015228065.2 Penaeus monodon | reverse complement strand
CTTCGTCCCCTCGCCTTTTCCCCTCTCTTTATCACCCATTCGCTTCCTCCCCCATTTATTCCCCTCGCCTTCGTGTTCCCTCTATTCTCGGACTTTTTCGCCTCCGCCCGCAGAGACCCCGGGGGCTGAGGGCTCCTGGGGGAGGTTTCCGGATGAGGCTT
>NC_051417.1:33457702-33457848 GCF_015228065.2 Penaeus monodon | reverse complement strand
AGTCGATCTTCACTCGGCGCCCGCAGCCCAGGAGGCCCACTCGACGGAAGAGCCGGAGAGCGGGTCGAGTATGCAAACACCCTCCCATGGTTTGGTTCATTAATACAAAACAGGGGAGGTAGGCTGTTGCTCAGACTTTTTAAGGC
>NC_051417.1:33456743-33457017 GCF_015228065.2 Penaeus monodon | reverse complement strand
ATTCAAATCCACCAATCCCACCCTCGACATAAACAAACCTGCGCACGCACCATATCTATTCATTATTTTAAACACTACCATCTATCGTCCACCGTGTCTATCGCCTCTCGAACCCCCAACCCCTGAAATTAACACAACCTCTTTACCTACGACTTCATGCAAACTCCATTAGCAGTTTCAACGCCCATACAATCAACAATCATTCGCGAATTTCTCGAAATGAACACGGTATCAACAGCAGTTTCGATCCAACATAAGGGTATTTAAAGGGACG
>NC_051417.1:33456583-33456718 GCF_015228065.2 Penaeus monodon | reverse complement strand
ATAACGAGCTGGTAATCCTGTATATGGTGTGATCCTCGTCAAGCCAGTCACAGGGACAGTCCTTCTCCGAACTTCACTCTTCGAATTCGATTTTCTTAAGAGTGACTGTTCTTTTTTCTCTCTCGAAATAATAGT
>NC_051417.1:33452915-33455857 GCF_015228065.2 Penaeus monodon | reverse complement strand
AAGGGAAAGGTAAGGGAAAGGTAAGGGAAAGGTAAGGGAAAGGTATAGGAAGGTAAGATGAAGGTAAGGGGAAGGTAAGAGGAAGGTAAGGGGAAGGTAAGAGGAAGGTAAGGGGAAGGTAAGAGGAAGGTAAGGGGAAGGTAAAAGGAAGGTAAGAGGAAGGTAAGGGGAAGGGAAAAGGAAGGTAAGGGGAAAGGGAAGGGGAAAGGTTTAAAAGGAAGGTAAGGGAAGGTAAGGGGAAGGAAAGGGGAAGGTAAGGGAAGGAAAGGGGAAGGTAAGGGGAAGGTAAGGGGAAGGTAAGGGGAAGGTAAGGGGAAGGTAAGAGGAAGGTAAGGGGAACTTAAGGGGAAGGTAAGGGAAGGTAAGAGGAAGGTAAGGGAAGGTAAGGGGAAGGTAAAAGGAAGGTAAGGGGAAGGTAAGGGGAAGGTAAAAGGAAGGTAAGGGGAAGGTAAGGGAAGGTAAGGGAAGGTAAGGGAGGTAAAAGGAAGGTAAGGGAAGGTGAGGGAAGGTAAGGGAAGGTAAGAGGAAGGTAAGGGGAAGGTAAAAGGAAGGTAAGGGGAAGGTAAGGGGAAGGTAAGGGGAGGTAAGGGGAAGGTAAGAGGAAGGTAAGGGGAAGGTAAGGGAAGGTAAGGGAAGGTAAGGGAAGGTAAGGGAAAAGGGAAGGAAGGTAAGAGGAGGTAAGGGGAAGGTAAAGGAAAGGGAAGGGGAAGGTAAGGGAAGGTAAGGGGGAAGGTAAGGGGAACTTAAGGGGAAGGTAAGGAGAAGGTAAGAGGAAGGTAAGGGGAAGGTAAAAAAGGAAGGTAAAAGGAGGGTAAGGGGAAGGTAAAAGGAAGGTAAGGGGAAGGTAAAAGGAAGGTAAGGGGAAGGTAAGGGAAGGTAAGGGAAGGTAAGAGGAAGGTAAGGGGAAGGTAAAAGGGAAAGGGAAGGGAAGGTAAGGGGAAGGTAAAGGGGGAAGGGAAAAGGGGGGGTAAGGAAAGGGAAAGGAAGGGAAGGGGAAGGTAAAAGGAAGGTAGGGGAAGGTAAGGGAAGGTAAGGGGAAGGTAAGGGAAGGTAAGAGGAAGGTAAGGGGAAGGTAAGGGAAGGTAAGGGGAAAGGGAAAAGGGAAAGGGAAGGGGGAAGGTAAGGGGAAGGTAAAAGGAAGGTAAGGGGAAGGTAAGGGGAAGGTAAGGGGAAGGTAAGGGGAAGGTAAAAGGGGAAGGTAAGGGGAAGGTAAGGGGAAGGTAAGGGGAAGGTAAGGGAAGGTAAAAGGAAGGTAAGGGAAGGTAAGGGGAAGGTAAGGGGAAGGTACGAGGAAGGTAAGGGGAAGGTAAGAGGAAGGTAAGGGGAAGGTAAGGGGAAGGTAAAGGAAGGTAAGGGGAAGGTAAGGGGAAGGTACGAGGAAGGTAAGGGGAAGGTAAGGGGGAAAGGGAAAAGGAAGGTAAGGGGAAGGTAAGGGGGAAGGGAAAAGGAAGGTAAGGGGAAGGTAAGGGGAAGGTAAAAGGAAGGTAAGGGGAAGGTAAGGGGAAGGTACGAGGAAGGTAAGGGGAAGGTAAGGGGAAGGTACGGGGAAGGTAAAAGGAAGGTAAGGGGGAAGGGAAGAGGAAGGTAAGGGGAAGTAAGGGAAGGTAAAAGGAAGGTAAGGGGGAAAGTAAGGGGAAGGTACGAGGAAGGTAAGGGGAAGGTAAGGGGAAGGTACGAGGAAGGTAAGGGGAGGTAAGGGGAAGGTAAGGGGAAGGTAAGGGGAAGGTAAAGGAAGGTAAGGGGAAGGTAAGGGGAAGGTAAGGGGAAGGTAAGGGGAAGGTAAGGGGAAGGTAAAAGGAAGGTAAGGGGAAGGTAAAAGGAATGTAAGGGGAAGGTAAGGGGAAGGTACGAGGAAGGTAAGGGGAAGGTAAGGGAAGGTAAAAGGAAGGTAAGGGGAAGGTAAGGGGAAGGTAAGGGAAGGTAAAAGGAAGGTAAGGGGAAGGTAAGGGGAAGGTTAAAAAGGGAAAGGGAAGGGGAAGGTAAGGGGGAAGGTAAAAGGAAGGTAAAAGGAAGGTAAAGAGGAAGGTAAGGGGAAGGTAAAAGGAAGGTAAGGGGAAGGTAAAAGGAAGGTAAGGGGGAAAGGGAAGGGGAAGGTAAGGGGAAGGTAAGGGGAAGGTAAAAGGAAGGTAAAAGGAAGGTAAGGGGAAGGTAAGAGGAAGGTAAGGGGAAGGTAAAAGGAAGGTAAGAGGAAGGTAAGGGGAAGGTAAGAGGAAGGTAAGGGGAAGGTAAAAGGAAGGTAAGGGGGGGAAGGTAAGAGGAAGGTAAAGGGAAGGTAAGGGGAAGGTAAGGGAAGGTAAGGGAAGGTAAGAGGAAGGTAAGGGGAAGGTGAGGGGAAGGTAAGGGAAGGTAAGGGGAAGGTAAGGGGAAGGTAAGGGAAGGTAAGGGAAGGTAAGGGAAGGTAAGAGGAAGGTAAGGGAAGGTATGGGGAAGGTAAGGGGAAGGTAAGGGGAAGGTAAGAGGAAGGTAAGGGGAAGGTAAAAGGGAGATAAGGGGAAGGTAAGGGGAAGGTAAGGGGAAGGTAAGGGAAAAATGGACAAAGTTTGGTAAGGAAAAGGAGAGGAAGAGGAAGCCAGGGCGAGAGGGACAATAAAGGAAGAGGAAGAGTGAATGGGGAGGAAAAGAGAAGGAAGGGAAGAGAAGGGAAGAACAAGAAAAGGGAGAAAGAAAAGGGAAAAGGAAAAGGAGAGAGTAAAGCAATAAGAGTAAGGAAAGGGGGAAGGAGAGGCCGAGGTGAAGGAATGAAGAAAGTGGAAAAGAGAAATAAAGGGAGGAAGGAGATGGATGGGTAAAGAAGACGTGGAAAAAAGGGCAGAGGAAAGGAAGGAATAGAGAGAAATGAAGAGGTGAAATGAAGGAGGGAGAAGGGGAAGGTGCAAAGAAAGGAGAAAGAGAGATGGAAGGGAAGAGAAATATGGTAGAAGTGGGGGAGAACAGAGACGGAA
>NC_051417.1:33452657-33452809 GCF_015228065.2 Penaeus monodon | reverse complement strand
GAGGAAGAGGGGTAGGAGGGGAAGGGGAGGAGAGGGGAAGGGGACGCTAAACAAAGATGGGATGAGAGAGAGAGGCTTAAAAGGACTTTGCATTAATGATGAGTTGGATAATTACTAACACCGGTTTAAGTATGAAGGTTAACTAACGGAAG
>NC_051417.1:33451243-33451478 GCF_015228065.2 Penaeus monodon | reverse complement strand
GAAACTGTAAAAAAAAAAAAAAATCGTATTCATTATCAAGTCCTAGAAATGAATTCTGGAGGAGGGCGGTTCCTTGTTTTTATTCACATACACTTTCTTCCGAATCTTGAAGAATCGTTTACATGGTAAGGAATCTGCATCTTGACTAAAGCTGGAAATGACACAATTCCTAAGTGAAGGTATTCGCAGTTCTTACTGTCCTTTTTAACGCGAAATGATAATGATAATTACATTG
>NC_051417.1:33450976-33451061 GCF_015228065.2 Penaeus monodon | reverse complement strand
AAAAATATGCTGAATTATTTGAATTTGTCGTATTTGAAGGCTGACTTACTGCTAATTATCTACATATATTTGAATACTGCTTCTT
>NC_051417.1:33450848-33450954 GCF_015228065.2 Penaeus monodon | reverse complement strand
CCGTTTTGATGGAAATGGGAGATGGTGGGGGGGGGGGAGTCAGGTGACGAAGAGGGGAGAGGCAGAGAATAGGAGAGAAGGGTAAACTGGAACGAAAGAATGGGGG
>NC_051417.1:33450636-33450757 GCF_015228065.2 Penaeus monodon | reverse complement strand
GTGAGAAAATGGAGGGGGGGGGAGGGGGAGGAGCGTGAGAAGTATGAGATTTTATTCGTAAATTTAATCTGATGGGATGAAACTTGGTCTAAATGAATACCGATCTATTTCCCTGAAATAT
>NC_051417.1:33449240-33450250 GCF_015228065.2 Penaeus monodon | reverse complement strand
GAACAGCTGTTTCTAAGTGTAATAAAAAAGGGGAGAGGACACTCCAACTCCAAGAAAACAAAAGAGAAATGACGTATCAGCTTCGATCCAAATTAGGAAGACTGAAGCCTCTTAAACGCCTCGGCAGGATCTGAACCCTTCATGGCCAAAAACGGGGAAGACTGGAGCTACCCAAGGTCGCGCATGACACAGGTGCATACTGGATTGTTCATGGGAATCATGCACACGTGGAGATCACATGTTTTTCGTCTTGGCGTGCATGAGGTATGTTACGAGTTATTTTCTCATTCTTAGCAAACGCTTTGTAAAAGTACCGATATTTTGGGACATGGACTAAACTTGTGGAATCTATAAAACAAGTGACAATCGCTGATCCTGTCGTGAATTGTCTTGTCGATGCTCTTTTGTTGTGTTCGGTGCGGCATGTTTCTCAAGTTTCTATGTTTGTGTATTGTGCTTTACTTAATCTCTTTCTATTTAGGTATTGTAAATGGAAGGTACTATTGACTCAAAATAAGTGCATGAAAATATAACGACGTTTCCTTGATAATAATAATGTTTTTTTACAATCCTTGGTTGACAAGATTATGATCAACATCCATTTGTTTGTTTGTCATTTGACCACAACTAAAACGCAATTGAAACGCATGTTCGACAACAGCGAAACTTTTACGCGAAATCAGTATTCTAATTTTACAGCATGTTTCCAAAGCCTTCTTTTCAACACAGCATCCCGATATTGTTCAAAAATGTGTGACGTTTAAGAAGGATCACGAGATTAACATTCAACATCATTACCCCAGTCTTCTTTCTCCACGAGAGCGGAAATGATGACATCCCGTTTTCAGTTTGGCCGAGATGGCGTATCATAGAAAACGGAGTCCATGACTAAACTCACACCCGTGTTTAATATACCCCCCAAAATCTAGTCTTGCGAATTTATACGTCTACACATTAATTTTGAGGTTGTGATGTATAGGTGTATAAACAGATGGAATCGTGAAGAAGGG
>NC_051417.1:33448739-33449218 GCF_015228065.2 Penaeus monodon | reverse complement strand
TCTTGCAGGGAGGAAAGCGTCGTGTTCGCAAATTAGGCAATTCTCACGAGGAATTTCTCTCCAAAAAGGGCAGTGGTTCTTCTATGCAGAGGAGCGGATAAGAAAGTATTTTAGCGAACATTCACTTTGACATTTTGGTCTCCGGCATTTGCATTGGATACCGACAAAAAAGAATTCTAGATATTTTGTGCATTTTCTCGATAGTCTCTGCAACTGCAGAACTTTGATTCTGTTGCTGGCAATTCCCTAGAATATGGAGTACTTTGCAGTCACACTCAATACATGTAGATTCGCGAAGTATGAGCGCGGAGAAACAGAAAGCGCATTCCTGTTTCGGTCGGGCCAGGTTATCATATCAGCGTGTGCGCGCGCCAGCGCCCGGTCACGTGAACGGTACGACCGGTGCGGGGGACGCTAAACTTACTTTCCAAAGATAAAACATTGGCTGAGTATTCTGCTCATCTGCCCGCGCGCTCCTC
>NC_051417.1:33448627-33448693 GCF_015228065.2 Penaeus monodon | reverse complement strand
TGCTGGAGGTAGGAGCCGAGGATGAAATAAGATGCAGGGAAGTGATGAAGATGTGATGAGGCAGCC
>NC_051417.1:33448505-33448583 GCF_015228065.2 Penaeus monodon | reverse complement strand
AAACCAGATGTGGTGATGATGAACCGAGATGAGCAAAGCAAAGCAGAAGCCACAGGTAGGTCGTGAGGACGGCGCCGA
>NC_051417.1:33447276-33448371 GCF_015228065.2 Penaeus monodon | reverse complement strand
GTCAGAGGTGAGGTGTGAGTGGCCAGACCGTGTCTTGCCGAGCCCCCTGAACTGGTTTACCTGCCCGAGGGAGTCGCTTGCTCTCTCTCTGTCGGCAGGAGGTTGCGGACGGCCCCCGTGGAGGAGCAGCGCCCTCCTCCCCGCCGAATAAAGTAAGACAGCGCCCCATACAGGAGGCTACAACACCGTATCAATAGAAGTATGCTAATAGCCCACAGACGAGGGCGCGGCGTCTTCACACAGCTGCGCCGGCGACAGACCGCTCTCGGCCGAACGCCTTGGACGCGAGAGGGTGGCCGCCCCTCGTAACACGGCGGAGAACACACGGAGCGTAGCAGGCGCGGGTCAGGCGTGGGCAGTGATGTGAAAGAGGAGCCCAGAAGGAGATGGGACGAGAAAAAAGGAAGCAAATAGATCAAGGAAGAAAGCCATTTCATTCTGGGCGAACCAACGCGATGCATCTGCGAGGTCTCATGAGTCATGTCCCCGTAGTGCGGACATGCGAATGCCTTTCATACCCCGGCAGGCTTCTGGAATCCCTCCCGGCGCATGATCTAGAGACATCTGGCAGTCTAGAAAAAGAGAAAATGTTAAAAGCAAACTACTTAACGCAAGACCATTTTTTCTAAAAGCGCCCGTGTTGACAGACTCAAGACTGAAACAGGAACCCGGGGCTCGCGGCAAAATGAAACTCATGAGAACGTACTTTGCAACAGACCCCGCAACAGCCCTGCCTCCGCTATTACTACATCCACCCTCCGCTCAACATATCGCTACATCAAAACGAAACGAGGGAACTGAAGCAAACCCGCATCTTCTACCTTCAACACCGCCAAACCCCGCTCACCAGCTCGCCTCACCGAGCCACGCGCGCGCCTCGCCAGTCATACCAGAGCGCAAATTACATTACAATAAATGTCATATCTCATTTAACCTCCCACCTCACCCTGCCGTAGACTGACTGCGCCGCGGGGGAAGAGGAGGAAATGAGTGAGGAAAAGGAGGAATTTGAAGAGACCTCGCTCCTCGCTGCCTCCTTTGGGCTCCTCGCGCACTCCAGGTGGCCGGTGCGAGCGGCAGTGATTTCCGTTCTAC
>NC_051417.1:33446444-33446622 GCF_015228065.2 Penaeus monodon | reverse complement strand
GCCATTTCCCTTCCCTTCTCCTTACTTTACATTTCATTCCTCCCTCTCCCTTTCAGTCCTTGCAAATATTCCTCCTCGATTCTTGCAAAGCGCCTTGACCCATCTGCGACTTGCCTTAGGCCTGTTACGAAGCGCCAAAGCCTATTTTCCCCCGTCGTTTTGTCGTCTTGGGAACAGC
>NC_051417.1:33446009-33446162 GCF_015228065.2 Penaeus monodon | reverse complement strand
TTATTTCGTATATTCATGCAAAATTACCAAGGGACAAACGCCGATACACATACAAAAAAAGTCAAATCAAATTGGGTCTTTAACTTATGAGTGTTCCGTGTTCCGTGGGAAGGTCTGGAGGGACCGAGGAAGACCCATTTTAGATCCTGTTGT
>NC_051417.1:33445493-33445972 GCF_015228065.2 Penaeus monodon | reverse complement strand
TCAGTTGTTCCACAGGGGGAGGAGAGGGGGAGGGAGGGTTGACGGCTGTTCTATCAACGGGATATTTTTTTTTTATATCGTTTGTGTGTGAGAAATTATGCGAGGAGGTGCGGGACACTATGCTGGGATGTGTCCAGAAGGATCATTAGGTTTTTAAATATGATACATATAGATGTTTAACTCTCTACTACTTAAAGAAAAAAAAGTTTTATCTCCCTACCACTCTCTGGAGAAGAGTGGAAAAAAATATGTATATCTCCCTATCACACTCTCTTGAGTATATATGTATACACACACACGTTTATTTCTCTACCACTCTTTGAATAAGCAAGACGTTCGGGTGTATTCGGCGCTTCTTCCCTCTGATCGCCACGCCGACACCAGATACTCCAGACAGAATCGGAGAGGGAGCGACGGCACGCGACTCTCGACGCCAGTTTTCCAGCCTTTCGCGAGAAATGAAATCCGTAGTTACCCAA
>NC_051417.1:33445399-33445473 GCF_015228065.2 Penaeus monodon | reverse complement strand
GACGGCTGCAGGTGGAAGCGGGCGGCGGCGACGGTACCTGTGACCTGGCAACACCGTTCTCCTCCGATGGTCGG
>NC_051417.1:33445014-33445161 GCF_015228065.2 Penaeus monodon | reverse complement strand
CTTTTCCGCCGGCCCACCTGGCACCCCCCCGCCACTCGGCCGAACCTCAGGGCGCAGGCTGCTATGGCGCGCCTCGTCACACTCACTGCGGGGAAAAGGCGAAGTGTTGAGCGCCTTTCGGAAAACGCTCGAACGCCGCCGCCCCTG
>NC_051417.1:33444629-33444766 GCF_015228065.2 Penaeus monodon | reverse complement strand
ACGAATGAATAAGCACCGGCGGACAAGAAGCCAAGCCAGAAGAAACGCCGACTTCCCTGACTTGCGGAATGAGCATAATCATCGCAGTCGAGAGGCAATGCTTCCCTCCATCCCGAGAGCTTTCCCTTATCTGAGCT
>NC_051417.1:33444288-33444594 GCF_015228065.2 Penaeus monodon | reverse complement strand
GCTCCCTGGCAGCTCTCCAGTAAGTGAAACGCGGTACAACATATGCGCTTCCTCCCTTCAAAGAATCGAATACCTGCGCCTCCCTTCTCGCCAGGACCCACGGAAAGCAACGTGCCGTGTGGCGAAAAATATGCCAGAGCAAGAGCCGCCGAAGAAGAAGCGAGAAACGGCGCGTCAGATATCAGCTGACAGTGTAAAGGTCACAGCAACTGTTTTGTCATGGGGAGTTTCCAAGCCTGTTCGATGCCGCGGATTTCATCGCCAACATGACGGAATTTTGCAGATGAGAAATAGATTCCCCTTGTG
>NC_051417.1:33444183-33444253 GCF_015228065.2 Penaeus monodon | reverse complement strand
TAGTCGTCATTGTACAACATGAGCTGATGACACGGTGGTGGGAGGAGGGGAAGGGAGCAGGATAGAAGAG
>NC_051417.1:33443848-33444096 GCF_015228065.2 Penaeus monodon | reverse complement strand
AGTCCTATGCATTGTCTCTCGTTAATAAGTAACTGTTATCTCGATAGTTGTGCTATTTTCCTGCTAGTACGTAACACCAACTATGCGGCGATGAAGTTAAAGAAAGCCAACAGGACACTTTTCCCAGAGGTGTACACGCTGAAAGGAAGTTAAGTGTGTATGAAGACTGCAGTTGAAGGATCAACTTCGAAACGCCTCGGGAAAGGGAAGTTATTTATCGAAGTTTAAATGTATCCAGCTGTCACCTT
>NC_051417.1:33443312-33443677 GCF_015228065.2 Penaeus monodon | reverse complement strand
TACTCGGTTTTCACCTGATCTAAACAGCTGCTATTTTACCTTCTCTCTTAAAGCTTCAAGTCTCACGAAAGAAAGGTGTTCAAAAAAAAAGAAGAAAAAAAGTGGCATCATGCAGAGAAATGCAACTGAAGATACAAAATCACACAACGTTTTTTTACCTCCAAATGTTTTTTCTAACGTTTTTTTTTTCTTCAAATGTTTTTCTAACGATTTTTTTCCTCCAAATGTTTTCATATTGGTCACACACTTTACAGATGGTGAATGTGGAAGTTGCTGTGTGTATGACATTCTGTTCTTGCTTTGCGACTGGAGGCGAAACACACGTATGTATTATGGAAGGAAAGCGATCTCTTTTACTAGGGATG
>NC_051417.1:33442245-33442900 GCF_015228065.2 Penaeus monodon | reverse complement strand
TTCATACCTCTTTTAACTTTCATTCCTACGCTAAAAAAGGCTGCGAATTATATGTAAATAACCAATTTGCTAACCTCATTCGTGAAAAATCGTGACAAGCAAGCAGAGAACTTTCAAGAAAAACGAAATATCTCGAAATAACCTCGTTAGAATGGCCTTGAGGAAACGTCACTTTTTCCCTCTCTGTTTACGCAATTCTGTCTCCGCGCTTTTCTTTTGAGCTTCGATCGATGTCAACAAATCTGCAAATAATGAATTATAGACTGACATATGTCTTATATTCGGAATAACGGTTTTTTATATGGAAAATAAGCGTTACGGATAAGATAAGGCTGGAACAGCGGTAATGTAATCATGCTTTCAGAAAGGTAGTGCCGCTGGACCAAGTCGCTCTACGCGGCGGTCTCAATTTTCTGGGATTACATGCTTCGTGAAGGGAATTTTTCTCTACTCTCTCTCTTTTGTTCTAACTTAGACTTTATTTTTTGGGTAAAAGTAGATTTTTTTTGTCTTCTGCCATTTTGTATGATTTATCTTCCTTGTCTAGACTTGTTACTCGCTGCAGCATTTAATCGCGTTTCATTCGGTAGGAATGGGATTCGAAGCTTCATGTGATGACGCACCTCCCACGCGTCGTTCCCCGTGACCTCGCCGC
>NC_051417.1:33442017-33442220 GCF_015228065.2 Penaeus monodon | reverse complement strand
CTTCTTGCTGCCCTACCACACATAATTTTTCTTCTTCCTTTTTTTTTCAATCTAACCTTTCTACCGCCGCCACGCCTTCCCCAGAACGCGCAACATCATCGCCCTTGTCATAGCACCATTCCTCTCCTCGCCGTTTCACTCTCTCTGTAATGAAACAACGATCGAATTCGGTTCGAAGATTCGGACGCTTCGAAACGGCTTCG
>NC_051417.1:33441776-33441969 GCF_015228065.2 Penaeus monodon | reverse complement strand
TGTCAAAATGGTGCGTCGTTGGGTGAAAGCGGAGTGCGAATTGTAATTGATCCCGTGTCGCTTTCTTTGTTTATATGCCTGACACCAATAAGTTATCAGAGTTAATGACTTTCAAGAAAATATTCATTTGAGTAAAGGGAGAGCCATTGCCAAGGAGAAATCCCGCCGAGGAATGATAGGTATGCGGACGCAT
>NC_051417.1:33441583-33441704 GCF_015228065.2 Penaeus monodon | reverse complement strand
AGGGTTTAAAACCGTCAACTGAAAATAGTCTCACACAATCTTACCAAAAATACTGTCTCTACAAATTGCATTTAATTCCTTCGTTAATCTTGTCTTCGTTTATCTCCAGGTGGTAAACGGG
>NC_051417.1:33441013-33441114 GCF_015228065.2 Penaeus monodon | reverse complement strand
TAGGACTCTTGCTGCCGCCGTCGTCAGTTTCCCTTTAAACCTGCCCCACAGCACGACGGAGGCAGACGTACGTAGCGAGTGCGATTATGTTGTGGTTTGGT
>NC_051417.1:33440095-33440359 GCF_015228065.2 Penaeus monodon | reverse complement strand
GAACAGGGCTAGTGACAGAGACAGACATACCGCCAGGGCAGCCAATAGAGACGCGCACAAGACCGAGAGCGCGAGGGAGGCATAGCCATCTCAGCCGACCACCTGGATGGCATCACCTGGCGTGCGACAGAGACCAACATCTGTGTTATTTTTGAATATCATGGAATATTTGCCACCTCTGCCCTGAAGGTATATCTACACTCTTAATGATGGTAATTTTATTGATAATGAGACTGAAGGGTAATGACATTAACGATGGTACAC
>NC_051417.1:33438899-33439100 GCF_015228065.2 Penaeus monodon | reverse complement strand
CACTAGAGATCTCATCACCAAAGGCCTAAAGCATGTTATAACAAAATAACATGTATAGTGTTTATAAATCACTGGTCTCTGATATTTTGCAACTGGTAAATCAACATTTAGTAGACCTGGTGACAAAGGGAAATGAAACAGAGGATGATAAAGAAGAAAACAGAGAGAAACGGATAATTATGAAGTCGAAAGAATCCATTC
>NC_051417.1:33438531-33438876 GCF_015228065.2 Penaeus monodon | reverse complement strand
CATTCCACCGACTCGTCACCGTGTCACGTGATCACCTCCCCCCCCTCTCCTTTACCCATCTCCCCATCCGTCCTGCTCTATACTGTTACCCTTCCCCACTTACCCTACCCCAACATCCCTTAGTCTCCCTTAGTCTTTTCCTAACCCTTACCCTTACCTCTTCCCCACACCCCTTATCCCCCATTAGCCCCTTACCTTAGCCTTATCCTAATCCTTTTTACCTTTCCTCTACCCCTAACCCTTAACTTATACCCTCCCCACGCTCTTTATTCTTCCTCTTCGTACTCCCTCTTTCCTTAGCAATGCCATTATACCCTCTTTCCCTTCCTCTTACCTTCCTTCATT
>NC_051417.1:33438180-33438287 GCF_015228065.2 Penaeus monodon | reverse complement strand
GTACTCTACTGGGTCTGTTTTGGGTCGAGTCATTATGGGTTTTACAAGGCCACGCAAGCCGTTAATTCCTGTCCCGTGCAAAACCCGTGGGTCTCCGGGTTCCTTTG
>NC_051417.1:33436639-33437134 GCF_015228065.2 Penaeus monodon | reverse complement strand
TGCATCTTCCCAAAGACCAGTCGGGCTGCCGTTCCCGCTGTCTTTAACAAGATTACGTGTGGAATCCTCTTTGTGCTCAGGTGGGCGGCGGTTGGCGTGTCTTCTTAATGATTCGTGGGCGGTGGTTGACGTAAGGATTCGTGGGCGTGTTTTCGTAATGATTCGTGGGCGGTGGTTGATGTAATGATTCGTGGGCGTGTTTTCGTAATGATTCGTGGGCGGTGGTTGAGTTAATGATTCGTGGGCGGTTGGTGACGTAATGATACGTGGGCGTGTCTTCGTAATGATTCGTGGGCGTGTTTTCGTAATGATTCGTGGGCGGAGGTTGAGTTAATGATTCGTGGGCGTGTCTTCGTAGTGATTCGTGGGCGTGTTTTCGTAATGATTCGTGGGCGGTGGTTGAGTTAATGATTCGTGGGCGTGTCTTCGTAATGATTCGTGGGCGGTGGGTGACGTAGTGATTCGTGGGCGTGTCTTCGTAAGAGAGGGGGGCGT
>NC_051417.1:33436515-33436605 GCF_015228065.2 Penaeus monodon | reverse complement strand
AGGGGGGGAGGAGAGGAAGATGAGGGGTATATATATACTGATACTTATATTGATTTTTTTTTGTGCCTTTTATTGATGTTGATTGAGATA
>NC_051417.1:33436110-33436444 GCF_015228065.2 Penaeus monodon | reverse complement strand
CACTTAACGAAAAGCGAGCAAATGGTTCGTATCTATATTTACGTCATAAGCAAAACGAATAAGGTACGACGTCAAAACGCTTTTTTTTAGGCAAGGGAAAGCGAGCAAACGGTTCTTATCGCATTTACTGTGACGTCATAATCTAAGCAAGCGAAGTATGACGTCATAACGCATTTTTCCTTACTCAAGGGAAAGCGGGCAGAAGGAAAGCGGGAGAGAATCTCGTTTTCTATTCGGATTTCTATTCCGTCGCATCTTTAGAAAATGGGATATTTCGGTGTTATTTTCGGAAATTTACTTTCCTTATGAAGTCAAAGAAAGGGGTGATGCTTAT
>NC_051417.1:33435720-33436071 GCF_015228065.2 Penaeus monodon | reverse complement strand
TGTATTTTCTTATTTTTTCTTCTCATTTCTCTATTTTCGTCCTTGTTGAAATAGAGGGATGGTGTTTATAAAGAGTATAACAATAAAATAGATGATTTTTATTCTCATTTTCCTGTTTACATCCTTATTAAACCAGAGGGGTGATGTTTATAAAGATTACCAACATCACAGATTATTTTTTTTCTTATTTTCCTATTTTCATCTTTGTTAAAACAAAGAGTAACAATAAAATAGATGATTTTTATTCTCATTTTCCTGTTTTCATAACTGATATTTCGCCAAAATTAAATTCTTCCCGCCTTTTTCTTACATATTCATGTCTCATAACAAAATCCGGAGACTCATATGGCA
>NC_051417.1:33435443-33435666 GCF_015228065.2 Penaeus monodon | reverse complement strand
TTCCTACGTTTCTTGTATTCCTTTCTTCCCTGAGAATCGCCTTGTCTTTCCTTCTGCCATTTGCTTCATTCTCGAAGCATCATCAATAATTTCTCTCTCGTATCTCATATCTAAGGTTTCCTAAGACTCACGTAAGCTTTCAGTTTACCATTTCCTTCGTTATCAAAGTAGTCACCTAACCCGTTTTCTTTTTTCTTTTTTCCTTATCTCCATCATTCTTTAA
>NC_051417.1:33434090-33434293 GCF_015228065.2 Penaeus monodon | reverse complement strand
TCTGCGTTACCGTGGACTGCCATGGACTGTAACAGGGGCGTAGAAGGGGAGGAGAGGAGGAGGGGAGGAGGGAAGAAGATGAGGAGAGAGACAATGGATGAGGGATGGAGAGAGAGGGGGAGGGAAGGGAAGGAGAAAGGGATAGCAAGATAGAGGGTAAAAGACAGGCAGAACGAGAGAAAGTGAAGATAATTAACCGATAT
>NC_051417.1:33433363-33433885 GCF_015228065.2 Penaeus monodon | reverse complement strand
GCGACGATATGTTCCTGCCAAGCGTCCAGAAACGCGCAGGCACCGCGTGGCTCGGTCCGGCGTCACATCAACGAACCTCCCCCTTGCACAGGCTGTTCGTCACTGAGCCGGCAGGTGCGGGCGTCATGGCATCCGAGGTACAGCTGGCACGCGGGTATGAAACCTCTATGATTATGGCACCGGAAGGTATACACTGAATGGCACCGCTCAGGAATATCCCTGTAATACCCATTAGAAAATTACATTGTTTTAGTCTTGATGGTGACGCATAAATTCTGATGCTCATTTGACGAGTGATGAAAAGCACGAGATGGCAAACGCATTTTGATCGACAAGCGCTTTTATATCTCCATGCTTATTGCCATCTTATGCAAAGCAGGTGATAGCACGTGTTAAGAAAGTGTCGAGAGATACTTAGTGGAGCAGCTTCCGGAATTTGGGTAGTGAAATGCATAGGATGAAACAGATACATAAGCTAACATCACAACGAGAACACACACAAATGCGTGTGCGTTTGTATTT
>NC_051417.1:33432363-33433249 GCF_015228065.2 Penaeus monodon | reverse complement strand
CACGCTCCGAGATCCTTCGCTAACCTCACTATAACGACAGGATACGCTGAAGACGATGGGCTAAGGACGGCAAGAAAAAAAAAGATTGACTGAAGTTTCATCGAGGTTTGACTGAAGTCTGGATGAAGCGACTGAAGTTCAGGTTTGACTGAAGTTTGGATGGTGTGGGATTGGGTTTTTGAATGGAGCTTGACTGAAGTTTGGATGGAGTTTGGATGAATCTGGGTGAAGTTTGAATGAAGCTGGACTGAAGTTTGACTGGAGCTTGACTGAAGTTTGTCTGAAGCTTGACAGAAGTTGAATGAAGCTTGACTGGAGCTTGACTGAAGTTTGACTGGAGCTTGACTGAAGTTTGACTGAATCTTGTTTGAAGCATGACGTGATTTGAGCTTGACTGAAACTGTTCTGAAGTTCGAATGAAGTTTGAGCCAGGGGTCAGGAAGCTAGGGCGTGCAATAAAGTGGGGGGGAAGGGGGGGGGGTAAAGGGATAAAGAAGGAAGAGGAAAAACAAGGGAGAAAGAGAGGAGATAAGAAGGAGACGAGAGAAACGAATAAACAAAGAGACGAGAGAACAGGAAAGGAAGGAGGGAAAGGGGAGATCACGAAAAGGGAGAGAGATAGAGAGGTTGAAAGTGAGGAAGGGAAGAAGGGAAGAAGAGAGGGAAGGAGAAGGAGAGACTGTATAAAGGAAATAAGAGAAAGGAAGAGGATATTATAAAAAAGGGAGAGAAGTCGGGGGAACAGAAGAAGGAAAAGATAGGAAAGGGAAGAGAAGGAGAGGCCGTGAAAAGGGAAGAAACGAAGGGAAGGAAAATGTGTAAAATGGGAGAGAGGGCGAGAGGTCGAGGCAGAGGAAGGAAAGAAGACAAGGGAAAAAGAGACTGT
>NC_051417.1:33432234-33432334 GCF_015228065.2 Penaeus monodon | reverse complement strand
GGTTGAAAAATGAAAGAGCGACTGAGAGGCAGAGAAAGAGGAAGAGAAGGAAAAGAGAAAAAAAGGCAAAAGTTGCAGAGGAGGAGAAAGGTTGACAGGT
>NC_051417.1:33431773-33432126 GCF_015228065.2 Penaeus monodon | reverse complement strand
AAAGGCAAGTGAAGGGAAAGGCGTGGAGGGAAGGGCAGGGAAGGGAAGGAAGGGGGTGAAACGAGCTGGAGACGGAAGAGAGATAATATAGCGGTGCACGACGTCTCAACCACGCCCAGGTGCCAGAGGGCGTGGCACCGTATTTCAGGGACATGGCACTCCCTCTCGCCCTAGCCTACAACGGCATCCTAGCGTGTCGGAAAAGTGACACACTCAGCTGCCCGGAGTGACGTGTCATGAGCACAGAATGGCGACACATTTCGTTGCTTGGGAAATGTCATACGCTGTCACGCGTCATGCGCTATCACAGGCAGGTGGACTGAGGTTGGCAGTCAGAGTGGAAATGAAGGAAA
>NC_051417.1:33430401-33430532 GCF_015228065.2 Penaeus monodon | reverse complement strand
ACAGAGAGAAAACACTCTTCTTATGTCCCTAGATATTAGTCCAAAGAGACCAGAAACACGAGCAAAATACGACCCGTTTTCGTTACCTTATCATCGCTTCGTTATCGTAAAAAAAAACATAAAAACAAAAA
>NC_051417.1:33430182-33430367 GCF_015228065.2 Penaeus monodon | reverse complement strand
CGACCTACTGGCACGTTCCACAGTAAATGAAATATTCATATTTAGAGATACGAAATTTCAGGATGTCGTCACGTGATCTTGCAGGATATGAAGTGACATATAGTTGTTTTAGTAACAGGTTGGTTGAGCATAAAACATCCTTTCGTGTTTGTTGAGGTTTGCTGTGAGTCATTGCTCTTTACATA
>NC_051417.1:33428922-33429043 GCF_015228065.2 Penaeus monodon | reverse complement strand
AGAGAAATATAGTAAATAGTGTAATAGTCTCTCTCTCAGGAATTTCCTACGCTACTACACACGCCTCTGTCTTTATTTGCTTTTATGCATGTGACATAGATAAGAGACGGGCTCAAGACAA
>NC_051417.1:33427947-33428151 GCF_015228065.2 Penaeus monodon | reverse complement strand
ATATTCTCTCTTCGCTATCTCCTCTTCCCTAATTATCTCCTTTTTTTTTCTTCTTCTTCTCCCCCTCTCCTCCTCGCCCGGACGCCGACGAAGGGAGGAAGCAGCGTAGTCCTCAGCTCGCGGCGAGGGATGACTCAGCAGCCGCCGACGACCATGCTTCCGGAGGCGCCGACGGAGGCCGAGGACTCCGTTCGGCTCGCTCCG
>NC_051417.1:33427216-33427310 GCF_015228065.2 Penaeus monodon | reverse complement strand
CTCTTCCTGTCGCCCCCCCCTTGCTTCTTGCTCCTTTTGCTCTCTCTCTCTCTTACACCCTCGATTATTCCTGTCTCCATTATACGTCCTCCCC
>NC_051417.1:33426514-33426639 GCF_015228065.2 Penaeus monodon | reverse complement strand
CCCTCCCTCACGGACCAAACGCAGACATTCACAGCGCGTAAAACTTGCGGATTTTCCCGACGGAAGCTGCCTTAATCCCAGTATCTGTATCACCGTCAGAATGCTGTGAAATTTTGCCTATTGAG
>NC_051417.1:33425834-33425911 GCF_015228065.2 Penaeus monodon | reverse complement strand
AGGTCGCTTTGGATTGGAAAGCGAGACGACAGCGTCTTCCCCAAAACAAATCAAATAGACACTCAGGCAGAGGAAAT
>NC_051417.1:33425229-33425623 GCF_015228065.2 Penaeus monodon | reverse complement strand
GCAATACCACCACCCCTTCGAATCTAATCACCATTGAGAAAACAACAACAACACGAGGACAAGAATCCATTTTTTCAAAAAACGAACAATACGCATTGAACGAAAAATCGCAACAAACACGCGGGAAAGAATGTGTATTCTTCAATCAGCGAACGGTAGAATGACTGAAATGAATTACGTGATGAAGAGTAGTGTGAGATGAATATGCAGGCGGTGAATGTGCAACCACGCAGAGAATAATGGTGAACGAATTACAATACGTGAATGTAATATAAAAATAAGTATTGATATAAGCGAGGAATGACATAGCACCAGTACAGATCGTAAACGCATACACTAACAGAACGGTATAAAATCATTAATTGTAATAATAGTAATAACACAACAAACATAC
>NC_051417.1:33424573-33424829 GCF_015228065.2 Penaeus monodon | reverse complement strand
CCTCAACAACAAAATCCTATATATAATACAGCGTTCTTCCACAAATTGTAAATTATTATTCAGATTACTATTTAAAGTCTGTATTGCAATTGACAATCAGCTTCTTGCAAGGGGATGCAAGTTGACTCCCATATTATCTGTGGGCCAGAAAAATGTGTTGCGTTCATGCGAGAACTGAAAGATAATTGAAAATAAAGAGGGAAAGGACAATATCTCCGCTGTTTATCGTGGATAAGTTGGCTGACGTGGGTATTCA
>NC_051417.1:33423766-33424298 GCF_015228065.2 Penaeus monodon | reverse complement strand
GGACTAGAAAAAGAGCAAGAGAGAGAGAAATACGCCACAAATATATCATATCAGTCTTGAATTTACACCGGAAATTATTTCTGCAGAGACATTTGTTTACCCTTCAAGCAGGATGTAATTCTATCCTTGTTAATAAACTCACCTTCCTATGTAAATACGCCGGCATAGTCCAGCATTTCCCAAATGGAAATATTTTAGGGAAGGTTTTCAATTCGGGAAAAAAACGAAATGATGTTTCAGCAATTGCAAATACATTTCCTAAAGCATTGTTTTGGTGTAAACTACAATAAAAACATTCGTATTTTGATACAGTATAATCCCGAAACTAGTAAACAATCGAACGGTTATGTACAAAGGACATTTAATTATCATAATGAAATTCTAATATAAACATAAACTTACTTTGACATTACCATAACCATTTTCCACTAAAAAGAAACACTAACAGAAGTTACAAATTAGACTATTTATGCAAAATAGTTAAACGTCTGTGACTGTGACAAGTCTAGTATGAAAGCCATTCTCTTAAAGG
>NC_051417.1:33423268-33423407 GCF_015228065.2 Penaeus monodon | reverse complement strand
AATTTCAACATCAGCTGCAAACAATATGTCTTCGAGATCCACAGTGAGTTTCAGCTGCGTTCAGAACACCAGATCAGCCGCCATTAAATTCCTAATGGCCGTGGCAGGAAAACCCACAGTATACAAAGGAAAGAGAGAG
>NC_051417.1:33422468-33422952 GCF_015228065.2 Penaeus monodon | reverse complement strand
TCAAGAATTATTCAAAGAAACCATTCTAAGAATCAAAGAAACCTCTTTAAAGAAAGTGAAACCAAAACTACTGAAGGAAACCACCCCCCAAAAAACTAGAAAAAAGTGTTAATTGTTAAGAAAAAATCTTGAAAAAAATCTGAAATTGTTAAAATAATATATATACATATTTTACTCTTCAAAATGTAAAAAAAAAAAATCTGAAATCAGAAATTATTCAAAAATCCTCTAGCATGCACACACACACCTTTTTTTTTTTTTTTTCACCATCGCCACGTCCTTCAGAAGCGCATTTACTACTTGGTCTTGAAGTCAGTTCCAGACCAAGCTTTTGCAGTCGTCTGGGTCGAGTCTGAAAAGAATCCTATAGTTTAATGTGGTTGGATGGGAGCGCTCGCGGTTTCGGGAAAGAAAATGTATGTATTTGTTTGCATACGTTTTCAATTTTTCTCTCTCTCTCTGTATGTGTGTAAATGTGTTGGGG
>NC_051417.1:33422098-33422377 GCF_015228065.2 Penaeus monodon | reverse complement strand
TTTTCTCCTCCCCCCCTCTCTCTCTCATTATACCTCTATCTGATACTCATTCTGCAACGGGTTTTTAACACCCTCGTTAGATCTTGAAGCTTCTCTTTGTTCGAGACAGAACAGCCCAAATTCTAACCGTAATGAGATATGTATTATTGAAGGGTATGATTCCTGATGCCAGACACACAGATCATCTAATTAATGAGTGTTAAGTATTTGCTTGTCTGTCTGGCAGTCCGCTAAAATTTAAAGATAAAAAATAGTGTGTTGAGATAAAATCCAGGACCG
>NC_051417.1:33421701-33421871 GCF_015228065.2 Penaeus monodon | reverse complement strand
CCACAACCACCGATTTTCGAAACGTTTGCATGCTTTTATTTTTTCTTCTATATATGAAATACTCTTAAGTAATAGCTTGAGGAAAGGCTTGAGATGTGTATTCACATACAAATGCTCTCCACAGACAAGCTGATTTAATCTATAACTAATAACTGGCTGTAAACATTGAC
>NC_051417.1:33418783-33421537 GCF_015228065.2 Penaeus monodon | reverse complement strand
TGATTTCGGGAAATGCTCATAGCTAATGCTTCTAAGTTCTGAAAGGAAAGGGCGGTGCTTATACGCGTTAATGTGTACGGAGATACTGGGGCTCCATCTGCACGTAATTTAAAATGCTGACTCGCACGAACAGTGCTGACTAATAAAGGTGTTGACGAATGAGAGAATGTCAAAATCGTGCATGGGAACGGAAGCGATGACGTGCATGACGAAAAGGAACGCGATGACGTTAATCTGGGCGGAAGTTCCGACGTGCACAAGACTAGAAATACTAATGTGTACAAGACTAGAAGTGTTGAGGTGTACAAGACTATACAGTACTTAACGTGCACGAACTAAAAGTGCTGACGAGGACGAAACAAAAAGTGCTGACGTGCATGAGGCCAGTAATGCTGACGTGCTCGAGACTGGAAGTGGTGACGTGCACGAGACTAGAAATACTAATGTATACAAAGCTAGAAGTGCTGACGTGCACCAGACTAAAAGCACTGACGCACAGAAGGCTAGAAATATTAATGTGCACAAGACCAAAAAAGTGCAGACATGCACAACTCTACAAATTATAAAACCGCTGACGTCCACGAGCCTAAAATTAATGCCACACACAAGACTAGAAACGGCAAAAGTGCTGACGTGCACGAGACTGGAAGTGCTGACGTGCACGAGTGCTGACGTGGAGGTGATGGCGGTTACGGTATTGATCAGGAGGTGAAGCCCTCTGGCCCAGCGACCAAACTCCTCCATAAGGGCGGCTCATGTCTCTGTACGCTCGTGTCCCCTTCCTGGGTCTCTTCCCTGGTTTAGAGGGCTGTTTGGGCGAGATTTGTGGTTGATGTTCATGTCGATTTTTTGGCGTTAGTTTACGGTAATCTTTGGTGTTGGTTCATGTTCATTTTTTGGTGTTCGTTTCTGTTTGTTTTTGGTATTAGATTTTGTTAATTTTGGTGTTCATTTCTGTTCATTTTTAGTGCTCGTTTCTGTTTGTTTTTGGTGTTTGATTCTGTTAATTTTATTGTTCGTTTTTGATGTTCAATTCTGTTCATATTTGGTGTTTGTTTCTGTTCATTTGTGGTGTTCGATTCCGTTCATATCTAGAGCTCGTTTTTCTTCGTTTTTGGTGTTCGTTTCTGTTAATTTTTTGGTGTCCGTTTCTGTTCGTTTTTGGTGTTCGATTCTGTTAATTTTGGTGTTCGTTTCTGTTCATTTTTGGTGTTGGTTTCTGTTCGTTCTGCTCATTTCGGTTCGTTTTTGATGTTCGATTCTATTCGTTTCGGTTAATTTTTGGTGTTCGATTCGGTTAATTTTTGGTGTTCGATTCTGTTAATTTTTGGTGTTCCATTCTAGTCATTTTTGGTGTTCTTTTCTGTTCATTTGTAGTGTTCGATTCTGTTCATTTTTGATGTTTGATTTTGTTTATTTTTGGTGTTCGGTTTTAATATTCGTTTCTGTTCATTTTTGGTGTTCGATTCTGTTCATTTTTGGTATTTATTTTTGGTGTGATCATGGATGGGATATTGTTATCTACATTTTTTTTGTTTGCTGTGTTTGTTGCTATTTTTTTGTATGTGAACTTTCCTGTACCTTTGCTTTTTGGTATTCACTAATACATTTTTTTTCTCTGTTTATTATTATCTGTTTTATTCTTTTTAAGTCTTTCGTTTACAGTCTTCGTTTCTGCATGTCTCTCTGCATTTTCTCTTTATATTCCCTCCACTCTATATCTCCGTCACTTCCTCTCCGTACGTAATCACTACATAGAGATTTCCAAGTATTCGGATTAAGCAACACTGCAAAATACTAAGCGGTGTATTAAATATATTCAAATGATTAAAAAACTATTTATTTTGTTGATGGATTAGTCAGGTGTATTTCATCAAACTATTATACCGAACGCAATAGCTAAAATGAATTTTGTTTTTACATGTCGTGAAAAACATATAGAGGGCACTTTTCCAAGATAATGATAATAATGAAAACTGTGCTAACATTGCTTGTATTTACTGAATGCCGTGTATATCTGTTCTTTAAAAAATGTGCAAACTATTATCATGTATGATCTGTATGTTGCAGATTCGGATTAAGAAAGTGGTAAATACTATACATTCTACTTTAATTATAAAGATTCAGGTTTTTAATTAAACTATTTCAATGTATTTCCTAATGTGCGTACGTGAACAGGGACCCATCTTATACTGACTCAAGTTGAGAAATGGAAATGTGCATTGAATCTACTGATTATGTGTTAACACGCATCACCATGGTTAACAAGCATCAATGTTAACAAGCATCATTATGGTGAACTTATCAAATTACTTTAATCCATAGACTCTAGCGAACCTCTTCTGGAGACACACTATGGCATCTAGGTCTTAGTAGTTTTGTATCTTGTATGATATCCCTTCAGATCTAGACTAGATGGCCATGGACCTGTTAAGAGTTCCTTACCAGGCAAGTGTTAGGATTAAACCCCTAGAACCAAGCTAGAATTCATGCAGATTATCTCTTCTTTGTGGTTAGTGTGTGAGGAGTTCTCGTGCATCATGGAAAGGCTGGCATAGGACTGAGCCAGGGAATGTCCGTCCTGTGGTGAAGGTGAGCTACCTGGTGTTTATTTCCTTCATGATGACAGAGATACCCCGGTGCCTAGAGCATAAGTCGCTGTGTCTCAGGTCAGATGTAGTATTTAACAGCTGGTACTGTCTGAGAGTAAGAAATTGGTGGTAGCGGTGGGATAAGCTATGCAGACACATATCT
>NC_051417.1:33417938-33418600 GCF_015228065.2 Penaeus monodon | reverse complement strand
GTACCGAGATGAAATGAAACAGGTGCTATGATAAAGGAGACAATAATAGCAACAATTTACTCTAAATAACCTTGTCATCTTACCATAAAACCAAAATGGATGGATGCTACAGCTATGGCTTTGGTTTGACCTTTTGACAGAGATATGGATACAGTATATGAATTAAAATTAGTAGTGAATATACATCATGGATCATAAGAATTTTCCCCAAGTTATAGAGAGTTATACCATTTCTGTTAAATGACACATTTCTATTTCATGCAATGGGTTCGAAGAATTATCAAGGTGTCAAAATATACATCCATCATTTTATGTTCTGTATGTTACACCAGATAAACAAGATTGAAGAAATACTTCAAAATACACAAAATATGTTTTGCATTCTAAATTCCTAAGTCACAAGAGGATAATTCATAGTCCCTCATTTCTAATATCAGTGATTTCTGAGCCTTAATCTAAATGGGAACAGTGTCCTAGTGACGTTGAACCAATCCTCAGTTTACATAATACTGCCTGTCGTCATGACATCTGGGATACATATTCATCATACAGAGCTCCAGTTACAGTACTAGCGCCCTGTTACGCAAATTACACTACTACTATAATGGTGCAAGACTTTGACAAACGGTAACACGGTGGGTATGAGAACCTGAGACAAATAT
>NC_051417.1:33417658-33417859 GCF_015228065.2 Penaeus monodon | reverse complement strand
CCCTTACTGATACCATGGTAGCCTGGAGCCTTACTGGTGATGTCACGTTTACAGCATTGATCAAAATAAAACCTGCCCTGGTTTACTCCAGAAGGGTTAGGAAATTTGTCTGATTTTCTAGATAATTTTCCGTATCAGCTAGTTTCCGTGCCTGGCGCTCTTTTGATGTACAGTCACTTTGAAACATTCCCGATCTGCTAC
>NC_051417.1:33415595-33415662 GCF_015228065.2 Penaeus monodon | reverse complement strand
TGACCTGTAAGCCTATGCTGGCGATCGCAAGACCCGGAGAAAGTCCTTCGTTTTAGAGCGAATGCGT
>NC_051417.1:33415418-33415542 GCF_015228065.2 Penaeus monodon | reverse complement strand
AAAGAAAGAAAGGAAGAAAGAAAAAGGAAGAAAGAATGAATGAAAGAAGGAAAGATAAAGATAAGAAAGAAAAGAGGTTTAAGAAAATTTAAGAGAATTAGGAGGAAGAGCGGAAATTAGGAAG
>NC_051417.1:33412309-33412477 GCF_015228065.2 Penaeus monodon | reverse complement strand
TGCGAGTAAGCATTCCATGCGACTGTTATTTCCTCTGCGTCGTCGGGAAGGAATGCTTGCTCTGTCCCCGGAAACGCGAAAAGCCGAAATCAATAAGAAAAAGCGACGAATATGAATGACAGGGATGCCTCCCTGGATTTGACGCCCCCTTCCTCGTTTGACGAGTCA
>NC_051417.1:33412138-33412258 GCF_015228065.2 Penaeus monodon | reverse complement strand
TCGAATGGGGACTGATTTGGCCCCCCCCGCCGGCCGCCGCTTCCAGCTCCAAGTCAGTTCGCAGCAGCGATGAGGACCCGAAGAGGTTTTTTTTGGTTGGGGATTTCTGCTTGCTTGGTT
>NC_051417.1:33409871-33410184 GCF_015228065.2 Penaeus monodon | reverse complement strand
AAACACCAGTAAAATTTAGTAATAAGTATCAGTTACTTAGAATTGGAAAATAACCAAATAAATTTATAGATGAAACATAAGAAGGCGAATCAGAGTACTCCGGCGCCTAGAGTGAGTTGCCAGTTCTTATTTTTTTCTGAGATTGGACACATAAGAGTGACGTCATCATCCCTTTTAAAACCTTTATTATTTTTTTGAAGGATAATCATTGTAATTATCGGGTAATGATATAACCGAGAATGAATGAAATAAACTGATAAATGAATAAACGTAGGGATTTCCCGCCATATAACCGACTCTGAAAATCTTAACG
>NC_051417.1:33409327-33409818 GCF_015228065.2 Penaeus monodon | reverse complement strand
CAGATCGATTTTGAAGCGAATTTCCGCATCGATACCATCTCTGACGTGAAATATGGGCTCTGGTTTACGCGAGCCGGAAATAGCGGTGGCTGGCGTCCATTGCGCGTGCGTATGGGAGTCCACCGTGCTTAGGATAACGAGAGTAAAAAAAAAAAGAAAAGAAAAAAAATGATAAATGAAGAAGAGGAATAAGAAAGGGAAGAAAGGGAAAAAAATATGATAAATGAAGGAGAGGAATATGAAAGGGAAGAGAGATAAAAAAAAAAGTTCTTTATGATAAATGAAGGAGAGGAATAAGAAAGGGACGAGAGAGAGATTTTTTTTTTTTTTTTATATAAAGCTATTTTTTGCTTTAATGTTTTAACTTATTGTATTCTGTAGCGATGTGATTATGTAGATTTGAATTTTTGTATCTGCGTTATTAGTGTTTTTTTTTAGTTTCTGGTATATTTATAATTTTCATTTTGAATGTTGCTAATCTGACAACGACC
>NC_051417.1:33408986-33409293 GCF_015228065.2 Penaeus monodon | reverse complement strand
CCAAACCCCCGTTTCTTTTATCTATATTAAATTCTGTTCATTATCATAACCGCACTTATTGTCACTTATTATCTCTCCTGCTCTTTGGAAACTCCTTTATCAACCATTTCCTTTCGTCAGTGTATTTGAGACGGTGACTTCAGAGTAACAGTGATTTCCTCTAATAGATTATAACCTCTATTTTTTTTTTTTTTTAAAGTTTATTGTCTTATCTGTTGCTATAAATTATCGCTCTGCATTTAAGACTTAAGCATGAATCTCAGTTTTAATATTGTCTCGTATTCTCTCGACAAGGATAACCTTTCAG
>NC_051417.1:33408703-33408857 GCF_015228065.2 Penaeus monodon | reverse complement strand
ATGTATTTCCATGTTCATAAATATCCACGTTGAACGTTATGGTAGGTCCAATTTAGAATTTAGTAGAGCATAGATATATATTTTTTACATATATTTATGCCCTATATATCTATGTACTTTTTTCAGAGGAAACCCTTAAAATCATGAATTCCTC
>NC_051417.1:33408546-33408679 GCF_015228065.2 Penaeus monodon | reverse complement strand
TGTTATCACCAGTCCTTGAACTCTTGTTATCAGTAACTTTTCTTACATAGGTATCGCGTCTGACTAATATATTCACTTTGTCACTAAATAGTTCTTCAGTTTTTGTAGCTGGATGTCGGAAATGCTTGAGGAT
>NC_051417.1:33408277-33408353 GCF_015228065.2 Penaeus monodon | reverse complement strand
AGTCAGGAGAAAAAACGTGATTCAGACATAGATATATAGAGAATTATAGCTTGAGGTTCAGGGATCGTTACTTGCC
>NC_051417.1:33407412-33407552 GCF_015228065.2 Penaeus monodon | reverse complement strand
CTTCACCTGTCCATATTAACAGTCATTCATAGTTAAAAAAGAAAAGAAAAAACAATTCCATTCCTGGCCCCTTCTCTCCTCCCGTGACGTCACTACTGAACGTCAAATGAAGATCGTGAAGCGCATGAGACGAAATGGTG
>NC_051417.1:33406660-33406833 GCF_015228065.2 Penaeus monodon | reverse complement strand
GTCTCGCGTCTCGCCTCCGCGTCACGCAACGAGAGAAGGGAGAGGAAGTACAGTTGGTCTGTTTCAGTCTTCTAAGTTATGTATTCATTTTTTTGCTGATAAATCGGAATTGGGAAGATTAACGGCAAGCACTCTTGACTGAGAGGCGAAGGTTTTGACAGTGTAGTGACGCA
>NC_051417.1:33405317-33405487 GCF_015228065.2 Penaeus monodon | reverse complement strand
TCGTTCATACCACATTACACCCCACCCCCACCCCTCCTCCCCCTCCTTTACAACCACCTTTCCCCCTCAACAAAGACGCCACAAGCACAAGCACAAGCACGGGGTCTACGTACATATCTCCAAATCAACAGTAAATTACCTTTTCCCATCCATCAAGGAGCTTGCGATAG
>NC_051417.1:33405111-33405283 GCF_015228065.2 Penaeus monodon | reverse complement strand
TGACGCCACGAATATGCGAACTTTCACCTTTAAACTTGGGTGATATTTACAATCGTGATAAGGCTTGCAGTGTGTATATATGTAGTGAACTTATTCGTCTGTGTTGCTGTGCGCTGCCTGGGCGCGTGGAGAGCGTCGGGGAATGGCTGCGGTGTTTGTGTCGTGTTTGTGT
>NC_051417.1:33400157-33400962 GCF_015228065.2 Penaeus monodon | reverse complement strand
CTTGTATTCTTCTCATCCGTATTCTTGCCCATCTATCTATTTACATATTCATATATTAATAGATATATGCGCCTGTCTTCATATAAATTTCTCTCCTTAATTACTGCATGCTAACGTGACGACATACTAGGATATACAGACTGTGACCTTCACGCATAAAATGTTTATCCTGCCTCAAGCCACAGCAAGAGAGGGGCGAGTATATCCCCACGTCTCCTTGGAAATATACCCACACGTGTTTTCATATGAGTATACTCCATCTGTGTTTTCGTATGAGTATACCCACATGTGTTTTCATATGAGTATGCCCACACGTGTTTTTGTATGAGTATACCCACATGTGTTTTCATATGAGTATACCCCATCTGTGTTTTCGTATGTGTATACCCACACGTGTTTTCATATGAGTACCCACACGTGTTTTCGTATGAGTATACCCTATGACTCTATGCAGATATAACCACACGTGTTTTCATATGAGTAGACACACATGTGTTTTCATATCAGTATACACGTGTTGCCATTCGAATATATATCCACACGTATCTTATACGAATATACCCACACGTGTTTTCATATGAGTATACCCACTTGTCTCTCTACGTGTTTTAATGAGTACACCCACAATTATCTCAATACATGTCCTGTCATAAGAATATACCCCCGGGGGTCTATATGCGAGAAAATTTCCGTCTCTTTATAGCAAAATCCTCTAGTCGATTTCAATAGGGTGCACTGTAAGAATTAATTGCTGTGTTATTGAGAAAAGACATCCACACAGGCTTTGTTTGTACTCGGGTCTAAG
>NC_051417.1:33399665-33400114 GCF_015228065.2 Penaeus monodon | reverse complement strand
ATGTTATGTAAAAAATCCGCTCGTGTCTTGCCTTTACAGAGTCACGAGACTGCAAATGTTACGAAATCGCTACCATGAGACCGTATCATGTTTTTTTTAAATTCTGGGGGTTACTGATACAAATCGATCGTTTTGTGGTCTGATAGTAATCGGTAATTGTTACTTTTTTTAATGCTAAAGAGATGATCGATCATTTTTAATTGAGGATCGAGTTTATTTCGATCTCGTGTTGTGTCTCGCTGAGCTTTTCTTTCAAGGGACACGTTGATGTCAGCAAGAAGTATGTGTTACGTCGACAAGGCCTAAGTCACAGGACCGTGCATGCATGCCACACAGCACGACACCGTGACATATATTCCACTTACACGTATCACGAATCATGCTGACTACCACACGTATCTATAATTGCAACCACGTATTAAGAACACAACAATGCAGGAACACGTTAT
>NC_051417.1:33399397-33399618 GCF_015228065.2 Penaeus monodon | reverse complement strand
CGCACACAGGTAGATCATCAAGACTCCATCAATCACACAGACATGACACTAATCGCATAAACATACTGACATGACAATGAAATGGTTCGCAGAATGTCATGTCAACGAGTAAGATAGTCAGTCAAGGAGGTTGGGTGACGGTGCTGGCAGAAACGTCACACTTCGGTGAGTGGTAATTGGGCGTCACACATCACTAACAGGACACGTGTGTTTCCTGTCCG
>NC_051417.1:33398340-33398413 GCF_015228065.2 Penaeus monodon | reverse complement strand
TCCTCCCTCCTTCCCTCCCTCCTTCCCTCCCTCCTTCCCTCCTTCCCTCCCGCCCTCCTTCCCTCCCCCTCTC
>NC_051417.1:33397993-33398285 GCF_015228065.2 Penaeus monodon | reverse complement strand
TCCTCTAAGAAGCGGATCCAAACCCACACCAACAGAGTTCAGTCGCATTCAGAAACCTTCGCTTGTTCATCGGGTTCAACTCAGAATGCAAATCATGCAGTGGACGTGGTTGGCAACTTTCGCAACATTGTGCAACTCGCCCCCCCCCCCCCGCGTGCTCTTGATATATTATGCTCGTGCTATTAAAGTCCGTTTGTGTTCATTTTTTGTGAAGGCCGTTTATTTGAGGTTTGATTTGCCTGTTCCGTCCTTAGCTTCGTTACCGTGTGTGCTTGTGTCTCTGAGTTCATGT
>NC_051417.1:33397575-33397670 GCF_015228065.2 Penaeus monodon | reverse complement strand
GCTTATCATCCGTTTAAAACGTAGAAAACGGAATTTATCGCTGATTCTCCTTCATCGTGACGTCATCGTAATATCAGTGACGTTACTAAAATTCG
>NC_051417.1:33396725-33396953 GCF_015228065.2 Penaeus monodon | reverse complement strand
AGAATGGCGACAAACAATATCAAACTTTGAATACAAGTGACAGATACCAAACATCTTAATCGAAATTCGCAGTAATCTTGAATCCATTATTTTTAATATTAAGGTGAACATCGAGATCTGTATAACACTTTCATCGTTCCATAAAAGGCCTTAGTTATTAATTCGAAATCAAACCATTTTTTTTCCTTCAGATTTCATCCGTGTAAGATCTCTTCAGAGCAAAGTGGA
>NC_051417.1:33395329-33395922 GCF_015228065.2 Penaeus monodon | reverse complement strand
TCTATTCCTTTCCCAGCACTAAAACGCTAAACAAGCATCAAAACACCAGTGCGAAATGTGACAAACGTTCAGTAAACGTTTCCAGTTGAAAACGTTCGCCACGCTCATACATTACCATTACAAACGCGAAACGTGTCATGAAATGGGTTTCCCAGTGGACATAGGGAACATTACGCAAGGCCTGGATGGCTGCATATTAACAATATATGAATAATCAACAAATGATACGCAGATTTATGTAATCGAATTGCACTTTCTATCGTGTTTTGTGACGAACAGAGACACGTTGATCTAACATAAAGGCATTTTTTTTTTCACGCGAGAAATGTGGTTGGCTGTATGTGTACTTAGTAGAACACACACACTCTCTTGCTATTTTTCGATTAAAAGTAATCATCAAAGCTTAGCAGGGAATAAGAACGTTTACGTTTATGCAAGAAACGTTTTATTGTTACTGTTTTATACAATAAATGTTTGCCTGGCCATAAGTAGAACACAAGATTTGATGTGTTTTACTGAAATAAATGTGTTCGATTTGTCACAATGCCTCTTGTGCTTACTTGAGAGATGTGTATTTATTTTTGGATTTAATA
>NC_051417.1:33394440-33395097 GCF_015228065.2 Penaeus monodon | reverse complement strand
AAGAAAAAAAAGGAGAAGATAGAGAAACAAACAGAAACAAAGACAACAAAAACCCAAGAACCTACAAAGAAAAGAAAGTATTAAATAAAACAGATAAATAAACAAATAGACAAATAGATGACAAAACTACAGCAAAACACCGTAGCCATATGAAACAGCTGATTAGCCCACCAAACCACCTGGCAGTACAAAACCACCTCGCCTCGCAGACAACATTCATGACTCACGACGCCAACGTATCTCAGAAAAACGTTGCCTTTCCAAGACTCTCTCTTGACACCACCTTTACTGCGGCATTTTCTCTCCGTCTTTTGTTCTTTATCGCCGTGTCATTTTGTCAAGATGAATTCAGCGGGATTTCTTTGATGAATGGACGATTGGCAAGAGCAATTAATCAGCTGACTTCACGCTGTTGGCTCTCCTCTGGTGCTTGAGTGATGCTTGCTGTGCTCACGCGCCTAAGCCGAATTAAAGCGCTTGGGATCTTCTCTGATTTATGTGGCCCGTGACTCTTTCTCTCTGTTCTTTGGAGTTGGTTCTATAAAATCTGCGGTTGTTTTGTTTTCTTTCTCGCTTCTGGGTTTGTCTTTTTCTCTCTTTTTTTCTCTCTCTCTTTCTTTCTCTTGCTCTTTTTCTTTGTCTTTGTCTTTGTCGTCT
>NC_051417.1:33393875-33394346 GCF_015228065.2 Penaeus monodon | reverse complement strand
CCTCCCTCCCTCCCTCCCCTTCTTTCTCCATTTCTTTCTTTTTTTTGTTTCTCCCTTTCTCCCCTTCTCTCTTTCTCACTTTTTCTCTTTCTCTCTCCAACTTTCAGCACTTGGCGCACGTGTCTCCAGCAGCTGACCTGACCAGCAAAGGTTGAAATGTTCTCTCAAACCGCATTTCCTCTCAGACTGTTTTGTCACAATTTCTTGACACCAAAGGCAGTTCTCAAGTTTCTTGACTCTCTCTTGACATCGACGTGCCACTTGTCTGTCGCTCTTCATTATATACGCTCATGACATGACTCCTGTTTTGCTATATATAGAAGAAAAGCGACAGACAGCTGTGTTCTCCCCGGCGCGCATTGCTGCATATTGCCACACCGCCCGTACCTCCTGTAAACAGTGCTAGCGACATCTGGATTCCCCTTTCTTTATTTTCTCTCTTTTTTCGGTCAGGCTGGTCGTATACCAAAG
>NC_051417.1:33393691-33393756 GCF_015228065.2 Penaeus monodon | reverse complement strand
TGAGTGATCTGGGCAAGTGCATGGACCTCTGGAAAGTCAGGTGACCCCGGGGTTGACTCCTACAA
>NC_051417.1:33392820-33393161 GCF_015228065.2 Penaeus monodon | reverse complement strand
GCTCAAGGCAGTGTAGGCAAGACGCGGTTCAACCCAGGACCCTCCTCCCACGCCGGCCTGCACCTGTGTGACCTCTCGCTGCCCTGGACGCGCCCTTATACCTCTCGGGGTGGTGGGAGGGGGTGGGGGGGTGATGGGAAGGGGTGATGGGAGGGGGTGGGGAGGGAGGGGTGATGGGAAGGGAGGGGTGGGGGTGGGGGTGGTGGGAGGGGGGGGGGTGATGGGAAGGGGTGATAGGGGGTGATGGGAAGGATGGGGAGGGAGGGGTGATGGGAGGGGGTGGGGGTGATGGGAAGGGGAGGAAGGGGGGGTGATGGGAAGGGTAGGGAGGGAGGGGTGAT
>NC_051417.1:33392668-33392770 GCF_015228065.2 Penaeus monodon | reverse complement strand
TGATGGGAAGGGAGGGGGTGGGGATGATGGGAGGGGTGGGGGGGGTGGAGGAAGGTTATATGAGGGAGGAAGGGAATAGAAAGGGGGAAGGTATGGGGGAGG
>NC_051417.1:33392350-33392550 GCF_015228065.2 Penaeus monodon | reverse complement strand
TCGCCTTCTTCCTTCTTTCGTCTGTGTCTCGTATTCTTTAAATTTCTCTCTTTTTCATTTTATTTTTTGTTTCGTCCCATATGTATAATTCCATAAAGGTAATTCCTGTTCTGCAAATGCCAAACGCACATCCCGTATCCGATATCAAAACACCTTCACAAAAGCCCCCCCCCCCAGAAAAAGGAGAAAAAAAGGAAGGA
>NC_051417.1:33391488-33391643 GCF_015228065.2 Penaeus monodon | reverse complement strand
AAACCCAGAAAATAAGAAAAGCGAACGGCGGGAACGGCGGGAACGGCGGGAAGGCCTAAGAAATGAGGAACGTTCAGAGCCTCAGCCGGGACGTCGGAAAGGAGGTCAAGCTGGAGAGCGAGAGAGACTGTGACCTTTGAAATGGTGTCCTATGG
>NC_051417.1:33391170-33391306 GCF_015228065.2 Penaeus monodon | reverse complement strand
GCAGTTAAGTGATCTTTCTCCTTCAGCTACTCCCCCCCCCTCCTCCTCTCCTCTCCTCTCCCTCTCCCCCTTTACTTCCTCTATCTATCCCCCAACTCGCGCCTTCTCTCCTTCCTAATTCCCTTCCTCCCTCCTC
>NC_051417.1:33390610-33390774 GCF_015228065.2 Penaeus monodon | reverse complement strand
GCACATTCGCGGCGACAAAGGCTCGGGAAGCGAGAATGACCCCGAGTTTTAGCGTCGAGAAGCAACTCATTCGACGGCCAATTAGAGCACAGAGCAGCCGCTTTCCCACGCTTTGCTAAACACCTCAGAGGATCGGGTTCTTCTTCCTGCTCCTGCTTACCTTG
>NC_051417.1:33390170-33390558 GCF_015228065.2 Penaeus monodon | reverse complement strand
ACACTGCCTGCTTCTGTCGGATCTTCCCTGCTTCTGCTTCTGCTACTCCTGTTGTCTTGTCTCTGTTTTGCTCCTCCGTCTGTTTCTTACTCCTGTTGGCGTCTGGTCTCTTCCCCGCTTCTGCTTCTGCTGATTCTGTCGTCTGTTTCCTGCTTTTTTTATGTGTTTATATTTCTTCTTTTGTTTTTCTCCTGTTTGTTTCTCTTCCTGCTTCTGCTTCCCCTGTTTGCTTCTGTTGTCTCTCCCCTGCTTGTGTCAGCTCCTGCTTCTACTGCTTCTGTTGTCTCTCCCCTGCTTGTGTCAGCTCCTGCTTCTACTGCTTCTGTTGTCTCTTCCCTGCTTGATTCTGTCCCTGCTTCTGCTGCATCTGTCGCCTGCCCCCCTGCTT
>NC_051417.1:33389620-33389707 GCF_015228065.2 Penaeus monodon | reverse complement strand
CACCCGTTTCCGGATGAGCAGCGGGACACGCCTCCATCGCCACGCGTTTCAGAAAATGGGTTCAGGATGGGGAGGCGAGAGATAAAG
>NC_051417.1:33388386-33388638 GCF_015228065.2 Penaeus monodon | reverse complement strand
CCCCTCCAACTGTATCACTTCCCCCGCTGCATCCCACGAGAATGAGACGAAATTGCAAGCCACAGCGATCAGCAACATTCTGCCACATGCAAAGAGGCGATTGGAAGAAATGTCTTCGGAAGATAATGAATCGATCAAGACACGCAACTCATTTTCAACGGCAAGAAAAAACATCTGCAATAAAACTGCAACAACCTGAACTGTAACATTAGCAAACAATGATAAACAACAGACAACAAACATCAGCAAACA
>NC_051417.1:33387757-33388139 GCF_015228065.2 Penaeus monodon | reverse complement strand
CACATTCGGAAGTCCACAATCTACCTCAGAAGCAAACCCTCCATGACGAACCTCGGCCAAGAACGAGTGAACAGCAAATAAGGGAACGGTGGAACGAAGGAACGAGGGAGTGAGGGAACGAGGGGACAAAGGAATTAAAGGAACGAGGGAACGAGGAACGAGGGAGCGAGGGAATAAGGGAACGAGAAAACGAAGGAACGAGGGAGCGAGGGAACGGCTCCTGTGCGCCGTTCCCACAGCATCCTCCTCTTCCACCGAAGGTCCTGGTATTTCCTTGGGCATCATCCTGGTCGGTGGATGGAGGAAGGAGCGTAGGAAGAGAGGAGAGGGGGGGAGGAGAGAGGGAGAGGAAGGGAGGAGAGGAAAGGAGAGAAGGAGGGAG
>NC_051417.1:33386133-33387638 GCF_015228065.2 Penaeus monodon | reverse complement strand
AGGAAGGTTTGGGATGGGAAGGGGAAGAGAGAAAGGGGAGAGGATGGAGTGGGGAGGTGATGGAAAGATGATGGAAAAGGATGGCGAAAGGGAGAGAGAGAGAGACAGCGGAAGGAGAAGAGAGAGAAGTAGAAAGGGAAAGAGGGATAGGACCGAGAGAGAGGAGAAAGGGAGAGGAATGGAACAGACAATAAAGAATAGGATAGAGAGAAACGGAGAAATAATAGAACAGAGGAGGAAGATAGAAGAGAAGAAGAAAAATGGAGACAAGGAACAGGAGGAAGAATAGGAGAAAAAACAAAGAAAGAGAGGCCTAAAAAAGGGTTAAGAACACAAAGAGAGAGAGAGACAAGGAAAAGGAAGGAGAATAAGAGAGAAACTGAAGAAGGAAAAACAGAAAAAAAAGGGTTAAGAACACAAAGAGAAAGAGAGAGAGAGACAAGGAAAAGGAAGGAGAATAAGAGAGAAACCGAAAGGCAGAAAAAAGAGTTAAGAACACAAAGAGAAAGAGAGAGAGAGAGAGAGAAGGAAAAGGAGAGAGAATAGGAGAGAAATCGAAGGGGGGGAAGGGGTAGGGAGCCAATAGAAGGGGGAGGGGGGCGGGCACATGATACCCACACCGGATATTCCAGAGTCACCATAGAACACGACCGAACGCAGCAACCCTTGACACGCGGGGACATGCCAGACTCACCCCCCCCCTAAAAAAACCCACCTACAGATCCCCCTCAACCCACCCTTGCCACCCACCCGCTTCCCCCTCCCCCCCACCCATACATACCCCCACCCACCCACTTCCCCCTCCCCCCACCCATATCCCCCACCCATCCACCCACTTCCCCCCCCATTCATTCCCCACCTTCCAAGTCATTCTCAATCTCCCTCCCCCCCCCCACTCCCACCCACCCACCTCCAGCTACCTTTCCCACCAACCCACCTCCCCCTCTACTCACCCTCCTACCCACCCTTCCCCCACCTCCACCCTTCCCCCCCCTAACCCTCGCCCTTGCACCACCTACGATCCACCTCCCCCCAACCCCCTCCCTCACCCTTCCCCCCACCTTCCCCCCCTAACCCCCACCCTCACTCCATCCAACCCACCTCCCCCCCTTCCCCCCAACCCACCTCCCTCCCTCACCCTTCCCCCTCACCCTTCTCACCCACCCCCACCCCCCACCCACCCCCCACCCAACCCACCTCCAACCCACCTCCCCCCCTTCCCCCCAACCCACCTCCCTCGCTCACCCTTCCCCCCTCACCCTTCTCACCCACCCCCACCCCCACCCACCCCCCACCCCACCCCAACCCACCTCCAACCCACCTCAAACCCACCTCCAACCCACCTCCAACCCACCTCCAACCCACCTCCAACCCACCTCCAACCCACCTCCAACCCACCTCCAACCCACTCACCTCTTCCTCAGCACAGACTCCGGACATTCCACTTGATCCCTCGGTCCACACTGAGAAATAATCCACATCCACTTGGACTGACTGACCACGAG
>NC_051417.1:33385444-33385512 GCF_015228065.2 Penaeus monodon | reverse complement strand
CTCGCAAACAATTTTTCTGTTTGCTTGTTTTTCTTGTTTTCTTTTTGCAAACATTAGTCGTCGTTGGC
>NC_051417.1:33385059-33385160 GCF_015228065.2 Penaeus monodon | reverse complement strand
GTGTCGTAAATTTTAAGGTTTATTGCGGGTTGTAAAAAAATCTCGCACAACACATGAGCACTTTTTTTTTAAGTTTTTGTACTTGCTTGTGTTTATCCCTT
>NC_051417.1:33384687-33384890 GCF_015228065.2 Penaeus monodon | reverse complement strand
ATGCATGTGTATTTACCTCCATTTACGTACGTGAAAGTTACAGGTGATTTGCGTGAATATGAGAATACATGTATGTATATGTACGTATTTTACATATCCACGTACGTATGCACGTGGCGTGGAGACGGAACGGAAGGCCAGTTACAGCATAACAGAAGTGTAATCAGGTATTTATGCACGAGCCAAAGACATTAACGAAGGGA
>NC_051417.1:33384535-33384643 GCF_015228065.2 Penaeus monodon | reverse complement strand
AGGATTCTTTGCCATAACAGGAAATCTTTCACAATGTGTTTTGTCGATCAGCTGTTCCTCCTTCTCGTCCGCTGTTCGCTGTATGGAATTCCCAGTGGCTTAAGCGTT
>NC_051417.1:33384201-33384267 GCF_015228065.2 Penaeus monodon | reverse complement strand
TAATTCCATGCTGTTCCTCCTTCTCGTCCGCTGTTCGTTGTATGAAATTCCAGTAGCTACGGCGTT
>NC_051417.1:33383197-33383533 GCF_015228065.2 Penaeus monodon | reverse complement strand
CTATTCTATGCTGCTCCCGTAGAAAGAACGCAAGGAAAAGGAGAGAAGCAGGAAGAAAACGGAGAGAGAAAGCGAAGAAAACGAGGAAAGAACGCGATGAAAACGGACAATGAACTCAAAGAAAAATGAGATAGAAAACGAAGAGAAAATGGAGAGAGAAACCGCAAAGAGAACGAAAAGAGAACGCAAAAATACGAGGAGAAAACGCGAAGAAAATGAGGAGAGAAAACGCAAAGGAAACGAGGAGAGAGAAAATGCCAAGAAAACGAAGAGAGAGAAAACGCGAAGAAAACGAGAAGAGAAAAAACGCAAAGAAGACGACGAGAGAGAAAGCGC
>NC_051417.1:33382855-33383174 GCF_015228065.2 Penaeus monodon | reverse complement strand
CGAGGAGAGCGAGAACGCGAAGAAAACGGAGCCGGGCGCCGAGGGAGGTGAGAAAAAGCAAAGAAACGAGGAGAGAGAGAACTCAAAGAAAACGAAAGAAAATGCAAAGAATGAAAGAAAACGTAGAGAGAGAACGCCAAAAAAAAAGGAGAAAAAACGAAAAGAAAATGAGAAAAAAGAACGCGAAGAAAACGGAGCCGGGAACCGAGGGAGGAGAGAAAACGCAAAGAAACGAGGAGAGAGAAAACGCAAAGAAACCGAGGAGAGGAGAGAAAAAACGCAAAAAAACCGAGGAGAGAAAAAAAAACCAAAAAAACCC
>NC_051417.1:33381636-33381801 GCF_015228065.2 Penaeus monodon | reverse complement strand
TTCCTCAACCAGCACATAAACCTCCCACTCAGCACCCTCCCCACCAACACCAGTGTGCTTATCATGTGTGTTTCTCGAGCCTCCTTCGGCACCTCCTTTCAGACCTCCGAGAAACATATCACCCCCCCTCCCTTAAAAGAAAAGGAAAACAAAATGAACAACAGC
>NC_051417.1:33380972-33381338 GCF_015228065.2 Penaeus monodon | reverse complement strand
AGAATAAATCGCCATTCCCCCCTATCACCTCCTCCCATACCTCCCTAAAATTATGTATACATAACACTCATCCTCATTAACAAAAAAAACAATGAACTACCCAGTAAATCACCCTCGATATTCAATAAATCTCCTTCCTTCATCTTTCTCCACACACAATATACAAACCCAGTCACGGAGATTTTTCTTCTTCTTTTGCAGTAATCCTAACGTAAGCCTGACTAGGTCGCCGTCTGCACTGCCCGTCACCAACCACCCCTTTGGTATTAGCGTAACATTGGGTTTGTACAGCCAGTGAAAGTTCCTGGGAAATGCACACACACTGCACCTCTGCTCGCAACCCACAGGTATGGCGAGACCAACGCA
>NC_051417.1:33379920-33380035 GCF_015228065.2 Penaeus monodon | reverse complement strand
AGTACCACCAAGCACGTCTTATTGGGAGTACGACAGTGGTGCCAATAAACGAACGCGTCCGGGCGTTATTACTTTGGCTACACTGTCATTTAAGAGAAAGGCCTGCTTTGTCTCT
>NC_051417.1:33379349-33379577 GCF_015228065.2 Penaeus monodon | reverse complement strand
AGATGCATAACCATAACAAATAAATAGATTTAAAAAAATGGAAAAAAAAAAATCAGAGAAAAGGGAGAGAAGGAGGAAGAGGAAAGGGAATGAAAAGAAGAGGGAGAAGAGGAAAAAAATATATATATTGCGAGTGAAACGTTTTGTCTGAATCTTTCACGTCACTTGCCGGATTTCCGAAATGTTGCCGAAAAAGAGGAAAGGATTCGCAGCCATTTATAAACACTG
>NC_051417.1:33378719-33378993 GCF_015228065.2 Penaeus monodon | reverse complement strand
AAATGAAGTGAAACAAACTAACATCTTTGTGAATGAGAATAATAAAAAGTGAGATAAATCATCAAATTTTAAAAATTTACAAGCTCACTGAATAGAATTAATGACAGAATAACCACGTTGAAAGTTTCCATAACTGCAAGTTGAAATAAGCAAAAGGTTTTCGAAACCTGAAACAAGGAGAACACAAAATGACCTTTGAGGTAAAGTGACCTTTGTTGAAAAGGTGTTCATTATGAAAAAAAAAACACTAAACAACACTAAAATGACCAAATTC
>NC_051417.1:33378082-33378689 GCF_015228065.2 Penaeus monodon | reverse complement strand
TGGCTTAAAGGCGCGGAAACAGGTACTGCAACGTAAATATATCATAAACAAACAATGGATATAGAGTTTGGCGAAATCTCGAGTCCGGTTTCGTCCTTACAGAAAGTCAGTAAGAAGGAATAAATCCCAAAACAAAACTCCAGTTGATAGTCTTTTGTTTTCGCGGCTGGAGTTAATCTGCGTACTTATAGTGACGTCACAGCAAACTGACGTAGTTATATTTAGTTAAAATACCAAATGATGGAAGATTAGAATAACAATCAATGAAATGCATTACGCTATGAATAAACGAATGCAGACGAAGTTGTAAAAATCAAGTAAAACCGCAAAATATCTGCAACTATTTCGTCAGTGATCCACAAAAAAGACAAAAAATTAATAAATAAAAAATAAAAATAAATATTATAATAAAAATAAAGACCAATAATGAAATATACAGATTTTATAAGGACATTCTCTGATAGATAAATAAAAAGTGATATATAGAAATGCAAATGATAGATATAAAAGGACACTTAACTATTTTCTGTGAGTAATGGGATAATATTTTACGTAATTAGAAATATACCATCTGGGAATATGTTAATGAAATGTTAAAATAACTAAT
>NC_051417.1:33377014-33377217 GCF_015228065.2 Penaeus monodon | reverse complement strand
ATCAACTGATTAAAAATATTGTATTACTGTGAATGTATTTTATAGATATTTTGCATTTCATCCTTAGAAATAACATCATTTTGTTATCCATAACTGCAGAGAAAATTTCTCACACTTAGGTACACATTTTTAGAAATTATTACTATCTTTTTTCTTATTATAAATGATATTGCCAACTACAAAACATTCTGATAATTCTCCTA
>NC_051417.1:33376605-33376856 GCF_015228065.2 Penaeus monodon | reverse complement strand
TCACACAGACCGTTACGCTCGTAGCCCCACAGAGTAGCAATATAAAACTGAGATTTATAATTCGACTCTGAACACTAAGGTAATGCAGCCATTATGTCAATCTGTATAGCAAAGCAGATGTACATTATCCTAACTGTTATTAAACATAAGCATTAGTGCTATTACACGCCCAAGTGCAGCACAGTTTGAGGCGTCGGGCGGAGTGGCGCCGGAAAGACTTAGATTCGCTTTCGAGTATGGCGTTCGTCATA
>NC_051417.1:33375838-33376021 GCF_015228065.2 Penaeus monodon | reverse complement strand
AAATGGAAAAGAACCAACCTTCCCGTTCCACCTTCGCCGCCCGCTCACTGAATCCGGCTGAGATTCTGGATCGTCTCGAGGGATAAGTATAGCTTGGAGTTTCTGGAAATTGTTATTCTCAGCCATATACCTTGTACTTATGTGCTCCTTTGTCCATATCGAGTTCCTTATTTTCCAAAGAGG
>NC_051417.1:33373569-33373745 GCF_015228065.2 Penaeus monodon | reverse complement strand
CAGGAAAACACGACTAAGTAAATGCAAGCCATCAACAGTGCAAACTCCGCATGTCTGTTCGGTGGAGGTACTTGTCTTGATGAAGTGACAAGGTGAAGTGAACGAGGATTGTGTCTTTATTAAGTGCAAGGGGGGGGGGGGTAGCAGTTTAAAGGAAGATGGTAAAGAGAAAAGTA
>NC_051417.1:33373021-33373212 GCF_015228065.2 Penaeus monodon | reverse complement strand
GCAATACCGCAATTGCACAACATTACCAGAATTTCGATCCTGTAAATCTTTCTCAAAACTCACACCCAGTGTCGACTCAGATCACGTGTAAACGACGTTGATTATCATTTAAATGGTTGATCTCTTTGGTAAAAAAAGTCTTCACAAACCTCTGTTATCTCATTTATAGCCAGTCTTTCAGTTTCACAACA
>NC_051417.1:33372443-33372695 GCF_015228065.2 Penaeus monodon | reverse complement strand
GCCCTTCCCCCCCATCCCTCGTCTCTCTCACTCCTCTCTTTTCATCCCTTATCTTCTCCCTTTCTCGTCCTTCTCACCTTAGTTGCTCAACAGTCGCCTCCCGATTGTTCGTCACATGCTGAGCCCTCCATTTTTCCTCATTATTACTGTCTGTTTGCTTGGGAATATATGCAATAGAGGGAGGGGGGGGCATTGCATTCCTCTCTTCTCTCGTGTAAAGAGGTTTGGGGGTCCCTTCCCTCCCTGCGTCGT
>NC_051417.1:33371992-33372232 GCF_015228065.2 Penaeus monodon | reverse complement strand
TTGAGGGGGGGGGGGGCTTGAATTCATGACTCTGTGTGTTATTATACTGTATGTTAAGAATTAAAAAAAAAAAAAAAGATCTAGACATGTAGTTTTTATTTGCAATATGACGTTACATCGTCCACGTGCATTCTTCGGTGTGGAGGAAAATGAAAATTCTACAGGCCAATATACACCCGTGTAGCATGGATCCATTTACTTACAAACATTACTTATCATTTACAACCCCCTCTCCCCCCC
>NC_051417.1:33371594-33371828 GCF_015228065.2 Penaeus monodon | reverse complement strand
GATCAACAGGCAAAGCTTAAAACCCATTTCTAAAGCTTTTCCCAGCACCAACCAGCATTTTACGACAATGGACATCCTTCGACAATCTCTTTTGAAATATCTTTGAAAATGCAGCGCGATGTGGAGGAGGAACACCAGGCGCTTATGGGCAAAAGGAGGTTTATTCCTGATAAGAAATTGCCTTGGTTTTTGAAGACGTGAAGAGTGGTGATGATGTTCGCAGAATTGTGAGGT
>NC_051417.1:33371124-33371215 GCF_015228065.2 Penaeus monodon | reverse complement strand
AACGAAAAACACACAAAAAGGTCCCACGATATCAAGATAGAAAACACGAAAGCATGAAGATATTTCTCATTCCTCTTCCACGATCTACAAG
>NC_051417.1:33367603-33367717 GCF_015228065.2 Penaeus monodon | reverse complement strand
AATGGAGAGTTGTGTAAGAGCAGGACACACCTTGGCGATGTCAACACGGAGAGTATTACTTGCTTTTGTTTTCCATCGGAATTTGCTTTTGTTCTGCTTTGGTTCGTCTAAGCC
>NC_051417.1:33367003-33367244 GCF_015228065.2 Penaeus monodon | reverse complement strand
GAAGAAGGAGAAAGAGGGATAGAGGAAGAGAAGACAAGGGATGAAGGAGAACGGGGAAGAGGAGGGGGGGAGGTAGAGAGGGTGGTGGGGGAAGGGAGACGGGAGAAGGAGGAGGGAGAGAGGGGGAGAGGGAGGGGGGAGGGGAGAAGGACAGTGTCACCATAAGCTGAGAAAATTATGAATGTCTTTCGTCACAGGGACAGTATCCGGCAGAGACCGAGGTATGTTTGAAGACTCGAAG
>NC_051417.1:33366375-33366824 GCF_015228065.2 Penaeus monodon | reverse complement strand
CATAACATCCCCCACGCTAATTCCTCCTCCTCCTTTGTTGAGAACATCTCTTGGAAAAATATAAGGCTTCTAAGTAAAAAAAAATATATATATTCCTAATAAGATTTCTCCGCAGAACAGACAGAACCTCTTGAAAGTAGAGAAAAAAACAATAACAAAAAAGCGTGTTATTTGTTCAGCTCAGCGACCTTGGATCTAGAACAACCGTATTTCTGTGTTGCTTTGAGTGCGTTCTGTGTTGCTCTGAGTGCGTTCTGTGTTGCTTTGAGTGCGTTCTGTGTTGCTCTGAGTGCGTTCTGTGTTGCTTTGAGTGCGTTCTGTGTTGCTCTGAGTGCGTTCTGTGTTGCTTTGAGTACGTCCTCATTGCTGGGAAGCGATTGTGCTCAGGCGGTGCTTGCAGAGCGGGCGAATTAACTGTTTTGCGAGGCGGAAGGCCTGCATTTGCACGT
>NC_051417.1:33365945-33366080 GCF_015228065.2 Penaeus monodon | reverse complement strand
CCTTGTGTAATCCAAATGAAGAAAAAAAACTGCAATAGATATTTAACAACTAAGAACATAGCGCCAAGAATCGCAGCCTATTCTGTTCACCTCCAACGCAAGAGTAATAAAAATCACCAAGAATGTATTAAAAGA
>NC_051417.1:33363810-33365620 GCF_015228065.2 Penaeus monodon | reverse complement strand
GCAGCATGTTGCTCATTTTCTTTGCAAAGGAGCTGATATTGCAAAGGACTTCGATGTTGCATAGAACACAGGTGTTGCAAAGGACGCTGATGTTACAAAGGACGCTGATGTTGCAAAGGACACTGATGTTGCAAAGCACGTCGATCTTTGCAAAGGACACTGAACAGATTCTTGCACAGATGTTAGTTGCAGTGCAATGCTTTCAAACGGTATGCAATTGCAGAATCAGTTGTCTGTTTATTTTTTAATATTGATATTGAGATGTTTTTGTGTTTTTGTTATATTTCTTTTTTCTTTATTTACTTTCTATTTTGTTATTAATTTTTTTTTCAATAGCAAAGGTTTCATAGTTTGTTCGTCGAGTTGATATAAGTGTTTGAGCAGCAGGTGGTGGATGAGGAGGTGGATAAGGGTGGATGAGGAGGTGGATAAGGGTGGATGAGGAGGTGGATAGGGTGGATGAGGAGGTGGATAGGGTGGATGAGGAGGTGGATAAGGGTGGATGAGGAGGTGGATAAGGGTGGATGAGGAGGTGGATAAGGGTGGATGAGGAGGTGGATGGGTGGTAAGGGTGGATGAGGAGGAGGCGGTGGATGAGGTGGATGAGGAGGTGGATAAGGGTGGAAGAGGAGGTGGATAAGGGTGGATGAGGAGGTGGATAAGGGTGGATGAGGAGGTGGATAAGGGTGGATGAGGAGGAGGCGGTGGATGAGGAGGTGGATAAGGGTGGATGAGGAGGAGGCGGTGGATGAGGAGGTGGATAAGGGTGGATGAGGAGGTGGATAAGGGTGGATGAGGAGGAGGCGGTGGATAAGGGTGGATGAGGAAGTGGATAAGGGTGGATGAGGAGGTGGATAAGGGTGGATGAGGAGGTGGATAAGGGTGAATGAGGAGGTGGATAAGGGTGGATGAGGAGGTGGATAAGGGTGGATGAGGAGGTGGATAAGGGTGGATGAGGAGGTGGATAAGGGTGGATTAGGAGGTAGATAAGGGTGGATGAGGAGGTGGCGGTGGATGAGGAGGTGGATAAGGGTAGATGAGGAGGTGGATAAGGGTGGATGAGGAGGAGGCGGATGAGGAGGTGGATAAGGGTGGATGAGGAGAAGGTAGTGGATGAGGAGGTGGATAAGGGTGGATGAGGAGAAGGTGGTGGATGAGGAGGTGGATAAGGGTGGATGAGAAGGTGGAGGATGAGGAGGTGGATAAGGGTGGATGAGGAGGTGGATAAGGGTGGATGAGGAGGTGGATAAGGGTGGATGAGGAGGTGGATAAGGGTGGATGAGGAGGTGGATAAGGGTGGATGAGGAGGTGGATAAGGGTGGATGAGGAGGAGGCGGTGGATAAGGAGGTGGATAAGGGTGGATGAGGAGGTGGATAAGGGTGGATGAGGAGGAGGCGGTGGATGAGGAGGTGGATTTAAGTGGATACCGACGGATGATTCAGGCGGGGGAGGAAGGGGCGACGGATGAGGAGGTGGAGGGGGAGTGAGTGAGGAGAGGGAGGGGAGGGTGAGGGGAGGGAGGGGGAGGGGGGCGAGGAGAGGGAGGGGAGGGTGAGGGGAGGGAGGGGGAGGGGGGCGAGGAGAGGGAGGGGAGGGTGAGGGGAGGGAGGGGGAGGGGGGGCGAGGAGAGGGAGGGGAGGGTGAGGGGAGGGAGGGGGAGGGGGGCGAGGAGAGGGGGGAGGGTGTAGGGGAGGGAGGGGGAGGGGGGCGAGGAGAGGAGGGGAGGGTGAGGGAGGGAGGGGGAGGGAGGAAGAGGGAGGGGGGAGGGGAGAGGGGGGGAAGAAGTTGGGAGGAAGGGGAAGGAAGAAT
>NC_051417.1:33363668-33363743 GCF_015228065.2 Penaeus monodon | reverse complement strand
GAGAAGGGGCCGGGGGGGATGGTTGGGGGGTGATCATAGAGAGGTTAGAAGGGGGGGGGGGGTCAGAGATTATCC
>NC_051417.1:33362905-33363021 GCF_015228065.2 Penaeus monodon | reverse complement strand
AACTTTATTTTTTTTAGATTGCCTTTTGGGACGATTTTCGTTTTCATTTGGTTGTTTGCTTTGTTTCTCTTTCCGTTAAGTTCGTTCATTTATTTTTTCTCTTTTACAAGTATTTA
>NC_051417.1:33362512-33362711 GCF_015228065.2 Penaeus monodon | reverse complement strand
ATTTTCACCGATTAAATCTTCGTCCTCTTTGTCTCTCCTCTCTATCATTCCTTCCCATTCCCTTCTACAAACAACAATCTTCTTCTCCTTCTCTCCTTTTCATCTCTCTTTCTCTTCTCTCTCCCTTCGTCACCCCTCTCTCGTAACTCCTCCTTTTCTTTCCCCTCTTCTCGTTCCTATTTTCCATCGTCTCTTTGTC
>NC_051417.1:33361651-33362412 GCF_015228065.2 Penaeus monodon | reverse complement strand
GGCCCCCCTTCCTCCCTTACCTGGTCACCCTAGTACTCACCCTGAGACACATGGCCCTTCCTAGCACTCACCCCGAGGTACCTGGCCCTTCCTCCCTTACCTGGCCACCCTAGTACTCACCCTGAGACACATGGCCTTTCCCTCCCTACCTGACACTCTACGTTGGCACCCAGTCATCTCCTGGCATTAATGCATATCATCTCTTACCTATATGGGTCGATGGGAATGTGGATTTTAAATATAGAAACGCTGCTGGTCGTGATGGGACTCCTTGCGCCGTGATGTATACACAGAATATGATGTATACACAGGCTATGATGTATACACAGGCTATGATGTATACACAGGCTATGATGTATACACAGGCTATGATGTCTACACAGGCTATGATGTCTACACAGGCTATGATGTATACACAGGCTATGATGTATACACAGGCTATGATGTATACACAGGCTATGATGTATACACAGGCTATGATGTATACACAGGCTATGATGTATACACACGCTATGATGCATACACACGCTATGATGTATACACACGCTATGATGTATACACACGCTATGATGTATACACACGCCGTGATGTATACAGAGACTTCGCCCAACATGCTGCGGTTTCTCGACATGTTTGGCTCATGTCCATTTGCGAAGTGTTGCCTCGTGTCGAGATCTGCAGACGTAAAGAGGTTGCCTCTCTCTCCTCTCCTTCCCGGATGCTGAGTGTCTAAGTCTTAATAATCAGTCTGTGTGATGATG
>NC_051417.1:33360419-33360873 GCF_015228065.2 Penaeus monodon | reverse complement strand
AGTGACTTAACACTTCATCAGAACCTATTCCTGTAGTCTCGTGTTAATTTTAGTCTCAAAATAGCATGGCCTCGGCTCCCGCATTCGACACATTTCGCCGAGTCCTGTGTCGACATACCGAGCCACTGACGCATCGTTCTACGCTCATTCAACTGATCTCAGGGTGCGGTCTAAAGTGCGATCTCGCGCCCCAAATGCACACGGGAGGAATCTAATAATATCTAAAGCCTGGTTATTTGAGGTGGGTGTTTGCCTCGAAAAAGTTCGTATAATGGTATCAGCTGTTTGAGGCACTGAGGGTTGTAGTTCCTGCGACAGCCGCCAGAGGGCTGGTCATCACTGTTGCCGTCATCGGGATGATGTCAGGGCACAGGAGGCGCTGTGATGGTCCTGCGTGGATGGCACCCCCCCCCCCCCCCGCCGTCCGTGATGTGTTCTTAGACATATCAGCACA
>NC_051417.1:33358944-33359057 GCF_015228065.2 Penaeus monodon | reverse complement strand
CACCACAAGGGAACTCTCTTGAACGAAATCTGATTTCCCAGAGATAAAGATAATCGAGGTTTAATTTTCCATCGATAATATCAGAGGAAGTTCTTTTCAGGAGGTGACAAGGT
>NC_051417.1:33358361-33358877 GCF_015228065.2 Penaeus monodon | reverse complement strand
CATAGAGAAAATGAGAAAGACCGACAGAAAGTCAAACACAGGGCGAGAGCCGTGATCGCCGTTGTTTTCCAGTCAGCTGAAGCGACCTTGTGCTTGTGTACATGTCCTGGCATTAATTCTTGCCCAATTCTGTACATCTACAATCAATTCGTCATCACTTTACACGGGGACAGTACTGCACGCGTATTGTAACATGTATTGGGAGATTTCTTAGTCTCATGAACAGTCTGATTCATCCAAGTGCTTCATTTCGGTGATTCGTTTTTTCGGTGTTCATTAAGACTAAATCTTCTTCAAGACTGATTCATCTTTTCTGATAATAACTCTCTTGGGAAGTGTGATTCATACTAGGAATTGTTATTTTCTCAGATTCGGCATTTCTGTTCGCAGATATTGAATATATATATATTTTTCGTAATCACTATTTTGAAAGTATTATTTTATCAGAGAAATGAATCATTTCGGTGGTTCGATATTTCGGTTCTTAAATACCAAATGCTAAATCCATGAAATAAC
>NC_051417.1:33357919-33358197 GCF_015228065.2 Penaeus monodon | reverse complement strand
CCCATGACATCATCCTTCCCGGTGGAAAATTTATAGCCTGTCCTTGATTTCCCATTTTCTATCAAGTATCATGATGTGAGACCTTGTGCAACCGCGATTTGTATTCTGTGCATTCTGTGATTATGTGGGATGATGCTCGGCGCTGTTTTGCAACACCACTTGCAATGCAGTGAGCAAGAAGTGTCAAATGAAAGCGCACGTTTGATGCCGAATTGTTGGAAGTGAGGACTTAGCGTTGACCTCGATTGTCTGCGATCCGGAGAGAACCTCACGTGGGG
>NC_051417.1:33356845-33356979 GCF_015228065.2 Penaeus monodon | reverse complement strand
TAGTGTCACCAACGACGATAAGAAAAGGTGACAACCAATAAACACTAAAAAGAGGAATAAAAGCACAGAAAGAGAAGAAGGAAAAAGGTAAGAGAAAAGGAGAATGTGATGCAATATCTGAAATCTGCCAAAGC
>NC_051417.1:33356421-33356537 GCF_015228065.2 Penaeus monodon | reverse complement strand
TCTGTTTCATTTTAATTTTGATATTCGTGTCCTTTTTTGTTTCCTCTCATTTAAATTTTTTCCCCTTTTTTCTTATTCGTTATTTTCTGATTGCCTCTTCTTCCGACATTATCGGT
>NC_051417.1:33355807-33356277 GCF_015228065.2 Penaeus monodon | reverse complement strand
TAATCTTCATTTGACCCTGGAGTACAGTCTTAAATATTTTTTTCTCAATTTTATCTTAAATATTTTTTTTCTCTATTTTTCTCTATTTCTCTATTTTTTTCCACTGCCACTTTCTTTTTTTTATTATTTACAAGTTTCTATGTTTGTTTGTTTTTATTTTTATTTTTTCGTTTCTTTTTTTCTTTCGTTTAATCTTCGTTTGACCCTGGAGTACAGTCTTGAACGCGGCCAAAATGGCGGAACTTCCACGCAACCAGTTTCTGTTTCCCTTTTTTCTTTTTCTCTTTTAGATCTTAACGTTTTCCCTTATTTCTGCTGTTCCTTTTCTTATTTATTTAATTTTTTTCAATTTTATTTGTCCGATTTTTTTCTTTCTGTCTTTTTTTTTTTTAAGTTTCACTTGACTTTGGAGTACAGTCTTGAACGCAGCCAAAATGGCGGAATTTCCACTCACCCGATCCCAGTTTCAA
>NC_051417.1:33355559-33355679 GCF_015228065.2 Penaeus monodon | reverse complement strand
AACCTTCATTTAACTCTGCAGTGCAGTTTTAAATCTCCATTTTCCTCTTATTTCTACCACCCGCTTCTTTTTTTATTTGCAATTTTAATTAATCATTTTTTTTTCAAATTATATTCTCCA
>NC_051417.1:33355435-33355526 GCF_015228065.2 Penaeus monodon | reverse complement strand
TGACCCTAGAGCACAATCTTAAATCTCCATTTTTCTCTTATTTCTACCACCCCTTTTTTATTTGCAATAATTTTTTTTTCAAATTATATAT
>NC_051417.1:33355267-33355408 GCF_015228065.2 Penaeus monodon | reverse complement strand
TAATCTTCATTTGAGCCTAGAGCACAGTCATGAACGCGGCCAATATGGCGGATCTTCCACTCGACCGATCTCCGCGTCTCCATTTTTTTTTTTTCCCAGTTTCAGATGCGTTCTCCTTGATGACGAGGATATTACGCCACC
>NC_051417.1:33354500-33354589 GCF_015228065.2 Penaeus monodon | reverse complement strand
ACCGGAAGTTCCCCAGTGAGGGTTACGCAGAAGTGACGCAACATGCAAATATTTCTCATCGGGGTGTTTAATTCCACCTCCCACACTTG
>NC_051417.1:33353847-33354004 GCF_015228065.2 Penaeus monodon | reverse complement strand
TGTTGCGAAAAGCATTCAGGGAACAATTTTTTTTTTTATGGTACGATAATGCGTTCAGTTCCAGGAACACTACGAACATTTTTTTAAAATCTTTTTCCTCTTCATTATTGCTTTATTTGCGTTCATTTTTTGTGCTTCAGGCTTCATCATAACGACC
>NC_051417.1:33353202-33353687 GCF_015228065.2 Penaeus monodon | reverse complement strand
CGACTCACAATCCCTCTTGACCATTCCTAATACCGCAAATTACCTCTCATTTATCACTTTATTACGACATATCACTAACAATACTATTCCCGCAGCCATCACCGGCATTTAAAATAGTGCCCCATCTATACCCCCGATTTTCGTCGACAACAGAAAACGAGGCTGCGGTTCCCTCTCCTGCTCGTGATGTCTTGAGCAAAGGCCAAGGAAGGTCGATTTCTCATGGGACACACACACTCCTCCTCCAGTCGAGTGTGACGTAAACTTCACGTGTGTTGGGGATCGGTGCTGTTGGTATGATTATTCTATTAATAATTTTAATGGTTTGTTTATTTTGCTGGTTTTATTTATCAGTGTTTTTTTCTGTATTAATGTTATGAGGATTGTTATTTCCATTATTGTTTTTTTAAATAGAGTGTTTTAAAGGTAATCTAAAAGGTAAAGGTATCAGAGGTATATCTTTTTGATGCAGCACCTAACACAGG
>NC_051417.1:33352651-33352998 GCF_015228065.2 Penaeus monodon | reverse complement strand
GACAAACACAATCTCACTTCATAATCCCTTTAATCAACAGCATCTCGTCACCAAGCATCCCAACATCTACGACGCAGGAAAAAAATATTTTTGTATCCCTCCCCTACACAGCTGAGCACAGAGCCACCTCAAACGCTACCATTCTTAAGCAAGGCAGTACCGCGTTTATAATAGCCAGTCTTAACAACGCCTTCACGTCATGGCTGTGCAATCGATACAGTGAAAGATGCACTTGGATTCGAGCAGCGAAGTTACTCTATTTGGGAAAACACAGGGGTTTTAGGATCATGAACCTCCTCTTTCAGAAAAATTTAAATGCGACAACGAAAAAAATACGAGCAGTGAAA
>NC_051417.1:33351918-33352202 GCF_015228065.2 Penaeus monodon | reverse complement strand
AACTTGCAATCCAGCAAAGTGAATAATACATGCAGTTAAAAGATGCACTCAGACTAAAACACGGAAACACCTCTATTGTCATACAGCAACAGGGCTTAAGACATCACGAAACCTCCATGCTTTGATGTTCTTTCGCCATGCATGAGGGACCAGGCAATTGCAAACTGCATTAAGTAACAGGATGGTTGGCAAAATCGTCTAATGTTTGTCCAGGTCTTAGTATTTTTGTCTGAGAGTATATATTTCCCACAAAATTCCAGTGTCAAAGTCTTCTACATGATTGC
>NC_051417.1:33351504-33351723 GCF_015228065.2 Penaeus monodon | reverse complement strand
ATCATCATATCTACTAATCTTTCATTTTCATTTATCCTCTTAATCCTTTGCAATGACGGCGGTCTGCAAGCCCTTTATGTTGCACAGCGAGGTTGCAAGTCGCGGCCTCTGTGAATACACTGATTATCAGACCAACGTTCATTGCAAGAATTACAAGAGACTGCAGAGCCATTGACGCGTTCGGCTAAACGATTTTCGAATATTAATGTGTATGTTGCA
>NC_051417.1:33350947-33351227 GCF_015228065.2 Penaeus monodon | reverse complement strand
TGTTTACTCTCTATGTCTGCAATAACATTCATATATTCGTTTAATTAACGTATTTCATTACCTCGTCTCCTAATAGATAAATCACTATTTAACTGTTGTTTGGCAAAAGTGAAACGCAGGTGCACTTTATGGCCCAAACCTTTCTCTTTTGCCGGTCATTATCGACTTTATTATCATCAAAACTTTGGAATTAATCTCAGTCTTATGATTTCTTCATCATTGTTTTTTTTTTTCGTTTATTTACTTACCTCTTTCCTCTTCGCTTCATTGTCTCATGTGT
>NC_051417.1:33349986-33350082 GCF_015228065.2 Penaeus monodon | reverse complement strand
TTATAAATGATTCGCTGCCGAAAGGAGGCCGTTTTGAGTGCCTCTTCCGTTCCTGTTCCCGTTTTCTTTGATGCGCCCGACCCCTTGTTGGCCGAT
>NC_051417.1:33349491-33349644 GCF_015228065.2 Penaeus monodon | reverse complement strand
AACCCTCGCTCGTCCCAGTCAGACCCCACACCCGAGCCTTCATAAACTTGTTGATAGTTCTGCCACCATTTTGTGCCAACAGTATTCCTCGCGCCACCATTTCGTGCTAATACTATCTCTCCTGAAACTATTCTCTCACAGCAGTATCTTACG
>NC_051417.1:33349019-33349469 GCF_015228065.2 Penaeus monodon | reverse complement strand
ACATCATTTTCTGCCAACACTACTTCCTCCTTGACATCATTTTCTCCCAACACTACTTCCTCCTTGACATCATTTTCTCCCAACACTACTTCCTCCTTGACATCATTTTCTCCCAACACTACTTCCTCCTTGATATCATTTTCTCCCAACACTACTTCCTCTTGTCACCATTCTCCTGCCAACAACATTACCACCTCATTGCCACCGGTGACGGCTACATCCAAAAGATAAAAATATAAGAGAATCAACAATATTGAAATGATTATCATTACAACTGCTTAGGGACAGAATTCGTTTCACTACAAAACAAGCTGATAAGGATTTTTTTAAATCGTTAATTTTTGCACTTCATTCTTTCAGAGACACTACATTTGGCAGTGACTGTTGTTATCAGTTTTTGCGAATATCTGTTGCATGATGATCATTGTTGCTATTTAGTATTGCAAAGGC
>NC_051417.1:33348542-33348626 GCF_015228065.2 Penaeus monodon | reverse complement strand
ATGGGCAGTTTTACAGTCGTCAAAAGTCCTCCCTTATACTCCTCGCACTGGTTTCGCTTCTTGCCCTCTTGCCTGCCGTGCGTG
>NC_051417.1:33348211-33348309 GCF_015228065.2 Penaeus monodon | reverse complement strand
CTGCCCGTTGCCCTTCCCTCTCGCCCTCCGCCAGCCTCGAGGCCCCACGTGCGAAGGGCCTCTCCCCTTAGCCCTCGCGCCAACCAACTCGAACGTAA
>NC_051417.1:33348055-33348174 GCF_015228065.2 Penaeus monodon | reverse complement strand
TCGCTCTATTTATAACACGCGAGAGACGGAGGTGTTGTTCGGCGAGACACCTGAGATGTGATCAGCTAATATGACGTCAGGTTCTTCCCCCCTTGTTGTAAATCTTGTGCTTTTTAAAA
>NC_051417.1:33347935-33348017 GCF_015228065.2 Penaeus monodon | reverse complement strand
CTTGAGAGTGCTTGCAGGGGTGTCTTGCAAGCACTCGTTCCTTGAACTTCTCCCTTCTGTCGGTGCTTCAGGATCTTTCCTC
>NC_051417.1:33346876-33347464 GCF_015228065.2 Penaeus monodon | reverse complement strand
GTCTAATGACACAGGGAGATTCTACGTACCACAGACTCCTGGTTTACGTGTAACATGTTCGCTGTTAGATATTAAATAATACATGCCCAATCATCCAGCCTTTTAATAGCTATAATTTCCTATTCTTTTACTAAGCTTCCAATACATGTCAAGATTCTAACCTCAATAATTTACGAAGTTATAGAACAAGTAGAAATGAAAAAAGAAAGAAAAAAAAATCACCCACACACCTTTTATAATCTTCATTCGCTCTCACGCATCTGTTCTAAACCCTAAAATGTATATATACTAGAATATACATCACTATTTCCTGTAGATTTATACACGCCGAAACACACCCTTCTCACAGCCGCTATTAAAAGGATAGACTTCAGATTCTCAACGAAACTTGAACGTGTCATGCCGAGTGCTCTATAAATAAACACACGCATCCTTTCTCCCATTGTAAGCATAGTCACTCCTATTACTATACCAACTATCAGCATCATTGCTGACAGCATGCTGCCCTTGCTCGGTGCTTTCTTGTGTCTTGCCTGTCTCTGTATATCTTCTTCCTGCCCTTTTTCTCGCCGTATCTATCTACCTACC
>NC_051417.1:33346398-33346526 GCF_015228065.2 Penaeus monodon | reverse complement strand
AAAGGCCTGCCTGTCTCTATTCCCCAGCTTTGTTTTAGAAAGTATACGCACAGCGGAGTATGACATTGCATATATTTCCGGCCGAGCTTAAACGCCCGTCCATTTCACAAGCACCTCCGCCCATGAGG
>NC_051417.1:33346171-33346366 GCF_015228065.2 Penaeus monodon | reverse complement strand
GCTATTTATACCGAGCTCTTGCATCTGGCAGAGTATGATTCTTGAGGCGAGTTATTTGGCGGGAACCAGACGCAGCTTCGCGCCAAATTTAAAAGATCAATATCCCAGGGTGGCGGAGAGAGAGAGCGCCCGTGACCGAAAATGAAATCTGCTGTATTTTAGCCGTTATGTCCTCGCGGCTATGATGCTCCTAAT
>NC_051417.1:33345794-33345880 GCF_015228065.2 Penaeus monodon | reverse complement strand
TCTTCGAGAGCGATACGTCGATGGCGATTGGCTCTTTGGCTCGTAGGTCGCCGGTAAGGTTGGGGGAAGCTGACGAGGTGGCGAGA
>NC_051417.1:33345469-33345678 GCF_015228065.2 Penaeus monodon | reverse complement strand
TCACTAGCGACTCCCGTGTGTGTGTTGCTATGGCGAGACTTGCGGTATTTTTAGCTTCGCCTGCAACGTTATCAACGCTGAGACGCTGACGGCCCCGGCCACGAGTTTCACCTGCACATGAACCTGTACTTCAGGTGTGTCGTGGCCAACACTCACGGCCAGAGGATCTTGTAAGGGGAAACAGGCCGGTGGGGAAGCTCGGGGCCACT
>NC_051417.1:33344608-33344732 GCF_015228065.2 Penaeus monodon | reverse complement strand
GGGAAGGAGGTTAGAAACAAAAATTTCCTTGCCCTTCCACACACGCTCACGAAATGTCAGCTGATCCCCCCTCCCCCACAGCACTCCCCCCTCCCCCCATCTCTTCTGAAGGATGACACACAAG
>NC_051417.1:33344250-33344321 GCF_015228065.2 Penaeus monodon | reverse complement strand
CATTGTTTACTTAATTATTCATTTCTCAAACGCTGGTTGTGGTGGATAGGGGGGGGGGGGGGTGAGTGAGG
>NC_051417.1:33343279-33343817 GCF_015228065.2 Penaeus monodon | reverse complement strand
GGGCGAGGCACCAACAGCTGGCACGCGTTCGGAGCGAGTCCCCAATCGTCCTACGCAGCCCACCTTCTCACTTCACTACGCTTGCACGTTCTTAGGCCTGAGGTAGCATAGTTTTTTTTTCTTTCTTTCTTTCTATTCTTTTCTATTTCATTTGCCTATTTATTTATTTTTATTTATTTATTTATTTTTGTGACATTGGTTAGTTATAGATTTTTTTTTTCATTTTTATTTATTTATTTATTCCATTATTTATTTTAAAAAAATATCTGTGCCTTTTGTTAGTTATATGTATTTTTATTATGTTTTTTTTTTTCTTTCTATTCATTTGTTTATTTCATTAATGTGTTTTTAAAAATTTGTCTGTGCCTTTTGTTAGGAACAGATTTTTTTTATTTTTTTATTCCATTATTGATTTTTAAAATTTATCTGCATTTTATTAGTTATAGATATTTTTATTATGTTTTTTTTTTCTTAATCCTCTATTTATTCCATTATTATTATTTTCTATTTATCTATCTGTGCCTTTTGTTCGTTTTGT
>NC_051417.1:33342478-33342607 GCF_015228065.2 Penaeus monodon | reverse complement strand
TGATTTTTATGGGCTCACCTCCGGGGGGGGGGGTGTTTCCTGCTGGAACTCGAACGATTGCCATGGGAACCGGTAGGCCTAGGTGATTTTTTTGTCTTTTTTAATTGTTGCTGTTGTTGCTTTTCATTT
>NC_051417.1:33341542-33341847 GCF_015228065.2 Penaeus monodon | reverse complement strand
TCGATGGTTTGATAAAAATAAATGTGTATATTTTATAAATATGCGTCGTATATAATCTCTTTACTGAATTAAAAATATGCATATAGATAATTGAACATAAAAAAAAAAATATGCATAAATTTGACTGAACGTTATATATAATCCCCGTACGCAGTGTGTATGATACATGGCTGTATATATATCTATATAATCTCATTTCCATAATAATATTTTCCATAATATCCCAAGTGAGTTTTAACATTTATAATTAGTATTAATATCAGATCTCAAGACTAACTTCTTGCATATGATAATCCAAGGTACAT
>NC_051417.1:33341116-33341188 GCF_015228065.2 Penaeus monodon | reverse complement strand
ATGATCGAAAACAATACCAAGAAAAAAATAACAAAAAAGATATAGAATATTTGCTATGAGTAAAGGCGATGA
>NC_051417.1:33340711-33341038 GCF_015228065.2 Penaeus monodon | reverse complement strand
TAATGCTTTTACATGTTATCTGCATACTCCTGTATAATAGGGATCCATAACTTCCTTTTTGGAGGAGGGTGGGTTACTGGCACGAGGAAAAGTCTGGATTAAAGTTGTTGACTCATGGATTAATGGGTAAAAAAATGTGTATAAATCGTTCAAAAAGGTGCAACATTCGGGTAAAGGTCGTTCAAGGAGTCACAAAAATCATGTCAAATGGGACGTCAAAACTATACCAAAATCATACAAGAAATGATGAAAAAAAAACTCCCCAAAATAATGTAAAAAAAAAAAACTACCAAAACCACACAAACATCATACAGCACCCCCCCCCCC
>NC_051417.1:33340325-33340577 GCF_015228065.2 Penaeus monodon | reverse complement strand
ATACTACTGTAACGCGTTTCTGCCATTTTGAAAACCATGAAGCTATTGATGTTACCTTTGCAACAGCTCCTCATGACTGCCAGCGATTGTGCATGACCCTCTGCGATGACTAATGGCCCTCCATGACGGGCGAGTGGGAGCCGGAACGTAATAACTGGACGGCGTATTCTCTGAGGACCCGATCGACGGCGGTGATGGTCAGCACGCTTTCGCCGACAGAGTTTTAACGATGGAGATAAACAACGATTTGTG
>NC_051417.1:33340041-33340105 GCF_015228065.2 Penaeus monodon | reverse complement strand
CATCCCACTCTCTCCATGTCTGTCAATATCTCTCTATCTTGTCTTTCCAGGCTATCTACATGCC
>NC_051417.1:33339834-33339913 GCF_015228065.2 Penaeus monodon | reverse complement strand
TATATATATAATAACAAAATACCCTCTATATTCACATCCCCCCTAACACATTTTCGCAAACGTATCTCCTCTTTTACAC
>NC_051417.1:33339633-33339776 GCF_015228065.2 Penaeus monodon | reverse complement strand
CCCAAAACGATCGAACAAAATCTAAACGAAACTAAAGGAAACACACTGAAACAAAAGAGAGAGAGAGAGAAAACAAATCTAAAACATTCGATTGTTATTCGATATCCTGTACGGAAGTGTTTTGTGTTGAATCGGGTTTTAAA
>NC_051417.1:33339429-33339533 GCF_015228065.2 Penaeus monodon | reverse complement strand
TTTATCTTTATTTCTTTCGCTTTTTTATTATCTTTTTTTCATTTAATTTTCATCTTCTAATCTTATCTCCTCCCCAGCGATATAAATAAAAAAAAAACCACAAA
>NC_051417.1:33338377-33338561 GCF_015228065.2 Penaeus monodon | reverse complement strand
GCAATGTTCTAATTTCATACTTTACATGGAAAAGATTTCTTACCATTATATGCGTTTAGTGTCGCCAAAGGTGGTTTATTTTCGTGACCTTTGACCTGTGACCGTTAGCTCTGTGGATGTGGTGTTGCCGTCTACGGTATCCACCATATCTGTGTTTCATCCGTTCTTCCATTTTTTTTTGTTA
>NC_051417.1:33337841-33337937 GCF_015228065.2 Penaeus monodon | reverse complement strand
AGCGAAGTCTCCCAGTCATTGCAAATAATCACATTGAAAGTAACCTTTTATAACTGAGTGATCGATGACCGACACATGCTAAGTGACAAGATAATC
>NC_051417.1:33337444-33337545 GCF_015228065.2 Penaeus monodon | reverse complement strand
GCACCCGTGATAAGAATCTATACTACAAAGAGCAGGCGAGAGGCAATATTAAAAAGATAATGGGTGTAAAAATAGCGAACGATTGATGATAAGGTGAAAGT
>NC_051417.1:33337048-33337117 GCF_015228065.2 Penaeus monodon | reverse complement strand
TGTCCACTTTACGTAACAAGAGACAATTTATGTAGACTTGATGTCACTGAAGAGATATTAAAGGCAAGT
>NC_051417.1:33335503-33336462 GCF_015228065.2 Penaeus monodon | reverse complement strand
GAAAGCAAAATTCCCCGATCGTGTCTGAATCCCCCGCAGGTGCAGGCAAGAGGGACCTGGAGTCACGTCGTGTGGCCGAGGATCTGCATCTCCGGTCGAGTCGCCAAGGATTATCGGCTCTGTCGGCCCTGGTTTCTCGTCTGAAAAGGTCCTTTGAGCGCAGTGTTCCTTCTAGTTTGAATCTCTTTGTAAAAGGGAATGCTGGTTCGAGAATGAATCGCCTTGTAAGAGGGGTGTTATTTTTGAATCGTTTGTAAATGCAATGTTGTTTGAGACCTTTTAAACTGATTTTTCCCTAATCAATAAATATGCCTTTAAATTCCCCCGAAACTCAAAATCACCTATTTGATTCTCTTAATTCCAAAATGATTCTATTTTTAAATGTATAAACACAATCCTACTATGAATCTCTCGTATATCTCCTGAATATCCTGTATATGCATGGCTGCTTTGAATCACCTGCAAATACAATGGCACTCTGAATCTCTTGTAAATGCAACCCTTCTTTGCATATCCTGTAAATATTTTGTTACTATGAATATCTTGTAAATGCAATGGTATTTTAAATCTCCCGTAAGCACACTGCTACCTTTTCCCCATGAAAAGAATGTTATTCTGGATCTCATGTAAGCACATTGTAATTCTGAATTTGCTGTGGATAGAAATGCTACTTTGAAAATCCTGTAAACACAAAGCTACTTTGAATCTCTTATAAATGCAATGTTACTCCGAATCTCCTGTAAACACAATGTTCCTCTGAATTTCAATTTCTTTGAAACGTAGTGTTATTTTTTTTCCCCCGAAATGCCATGCTTCTTTCATTTTTAAAATCCCTTATATTTCAGCGTCGATTAACTGGCATGCTCGAGCTGACGGTCTCTCGAGAAATGCTGGGAAAATGAATCGTCATTTCTTCGTTGCACAATGCTTAGTGGTATTTGAGCGTTTTGGTTGTGTAT
>NC_051417.1:33334426-33335296 GCF_015228065.2 Penaeus monodon | reverse complement strand
ACGGCGACATATTATGAAAATTTCCTTTAAATAGTAGAGATAAACCATAGACGTATGGTGATAGGGGATATGTGGTATTGCAATATTCATGCGTGTAAGTAATACAGTCTTCAAGTATGTAAGTATTCATGGATATGAGTAATATGGCATTCATATGTGTAGGTAACAATGTGTATAACTATGTAAGTAATATAATATTGAAAAAAACCGTACATAATATCAAAATAATATCATAGTATCAAAATGTAAGTATGAGTGTGAATAATGTAGTCTTCATGTACATAAATAATACGGTATTCAATACTGAAGTAAAATTTTTTTAAATTTAATAAAATAAAATTCTAAAAATTTGCTAAAATATCCCAAGTATTAATAAAAAATATCAGTTATTAATAATATAATTTTATTTTTTGTAAATAATATATATTCAAAGTTTTTAAGGGAAATAATCCAGGGACGTAAATGAATAACCAAAAAGAAAGGGAAATTTTTGTATTAGTAACAAAAAAATTTAAATTGTAAGTAAAAAAGAATTTAATTGTAAGTAAAAAGGATTTAGTATGTAATAAAAAGAAATTTAAGATGTAAGTAAAAAAGTTCAAAAATTTGTAACCGAAATTTAAAAATGTAATAATACTATTCAAGTTATAATTACCAAAAATCATAAAAGTATTGAAAAAGGGAATTCTTTTTACGAGCCCAAAAACCCCCCCACGTAATGCCCACAAAAATAGTCCGGTAAACTCCTACCCTTTTTTTCTTCCATAAATTGTGATTATTAAGGCTGCAATACGTTTTTTTTTATGAATTGTTTTAGTTTTTTGATTCTAAGTTGGTTGAATGATAAAACACTCTTTGGCTGTTGATACA
>NC_051417.1:33334123-33334209 GCF_015228065.2 Penaeus monodon | reverse complement strand
CCACTTTCGTCATGTTATTCCCAAGAAAATCCTGATCATACAAGGATAATCGAACTGATCCATCCCCCTCTGTAGGATACTGAATG
>NC_051417.1:33333322-33334089 GCF_015228065.2 Penaeus monodon | reverse complement strand
GTGCAGGGATCGTATTAATACCTATTCCTAGAGTATCTTGTGATATTCCTGATCAACCTTTGCGAAGGCGATAAGCTGTACATGCGTGTTGTAATCACCGTAGAAGAATAAACTGAAGCTCTTATCAGTTACGTGGACGTGGACAAATCTTTCCCAGAAAAAAAGTGAGGTTACTAGCAGTTCCATTGGCCAATTCAATGTTTTTTCTTGAAAAGTGAGGGTTTACAAGCACCAGGCGTTACGATGCATCGGAATCTTGAACAATTTCTTGGGACATGAATGGTAGATATGAGAGGAAAATTGCTACTGGTCGAAAAAAATGGTTTGAAGAACTCCTTGGCAAAATCACCATAGCAGATGAAAAATACAGGAGGGACTTCGCCATACTTCCCTACACTTCACTCTCAGGAACACCATATTACGCACGAAGCACCAGCTATTCCCACACGAGACAAGGGAATTCGTTACTATCCCCAGATTAGAAAGATCTCTCTCTTGATTTTCTTAAACGCACATTTCCTAAACACCTCCAGTACGTAGACCAAGGGTATCCCATGTCTCGTATCTTCACCTCGCATGCCCTTTCTGATGAATAATAGCACCCAGCGTGGCGCTTATCTGATAAAAGGGAGCAAAGAGCGGAGGGAGACAATGCGCCCGGTTTCTGCAAACGCCCTGAGTGACGTGGTTGAGGTGACGTAGCTAGTAAAGACAGAAATAGCTCAGGTTACCACTCAGTCTGGTGTAACTTAGGCCGGGGAGAAAGA
>NC_051417.1:33331907-33332491 GCF_015228065.2 Penaeus monodon | reverse complement strand
TAACAAATGTTGCTTTTGAATAAAATGCTCATATGTGTGCAATATGTTGGTGAAATTAACACATGCTGCAGTTGCACGCTGAGGTACAGATTCACAGGTGTTGCATAAATGTTCCAGACCTGCCTCCTGCACAGCTGATCTCCAATGATGATGTGTTAAATTTTAACGAGGCCAAGAATCTCACGGCGTGTTACACTCTAAAGGTATGTTAGAATCTTATAGCGTGTTAAATTCTAAGGGTGTGTTAAATTCTCACGATGTGATAAAGTCTCAGAGTGTGTTAGAGTCTCATGATGCGTTAAAGCCTTGTGGTGTGTTAAGTTCTAACGATGTCTAGTCCTGTGGTGTTAGATTATAGCACTATGTTAAAGGGCTTGTGGTGTGTTAATTGCTAACGATATGTTAAAACCTTGTAACGAGTTCAAATCCTATGGTGTGTTAGTCTCATCTTGTGTTAGATTCTGATGTTGTGTGTGAATCTTGTGTGTTAAATTCTAACTATGTCATAGCGTCTTATGATGTGTTAATAACATTTGTTAAAAAAGGGTGGAAAATAACAGGAAAGAGGAAAAAGGGAGAGAAGA
>NC_051417.1:33331444-33331807 GCF_015228065.2 Penaeus monodon | reverse complement strand
CCATACACCACCACCTTTCACAACTACCATAACGCACCTACCACCGTCAGCAACTCCCATAACACACCTACCACCGTCAGCAACTCCCATAACGCACCTACCACCGTCAGCAACTACCATAACATACCTACCATCGTCAGTAATAACCACGATTCCAACTACCACATGAAAATATGAAGCTGACACGTCCTGACTCGTCAATATCTGCTGACAGATATTAATATGGTCCTCGCTGTGTTCTGCTGACGCCGTGCTTTCGTGTTTTCGTCAGGAGCTTCGTCAGGAGCTGATGTGCTGATGTGATGAAAAGGGTGAATGAGAAAAAAAAAGGTTGAATTAGCTTCGTTATTGATAATGGTGACC
>NC_051417.1:33331066-33331165 GCF_015228065.2 Penaeus monodon | reverse complement strand
TCAAGCCACCATTCCACAGAATCCAGAGTGGAGTAAGGTTGGATTCTGAAGGTCACGGGAAATCTCCACAATATCCTACATAGGGCTTCGTGAGGCTCA
>NC_051417.1:33330276-33330742 GCF_015228065.2 Penaeus monodon | reverse complement strand
GAAGGAAACGTAGGGAGGGAAGAAGGGGATTGAAAAGAGAAGGGATGGAGAAGGAAGGGGATAAGGGAGAGAATGAGTGAGAAAAGGGAGAAGTGAGGGAATAGAAGAGAGAAAGGAATGGAAAAGGAAGACAAGGAAAGGACACGAGGGAAAGGGAACGCAAGGGAGGAGACAGAGAGAGGTGGGAAAGAGAGAAAAAGGGAGAGAAAAAGAATAGGAAAACAGGAGAGGAAGACCGGGCCTTGGAACACGAGAGTAAAGGAGAAAAGGAGAGGAAAAGAAGGAGAAGAGAATTCGAAGGGAGAGAGGGAACAGAGAAAGGGAGAAAGGGAGAAGGGAGAGGATGGGGGGGGGGTTCTCTCCCTGGAAGGCTCCGACGCCGCGTGTCACTCTTCCCCTCGACCGCTCCTCGCCGACCTGTTCTGTAGGTCGATGGAGCCAGCCGAGTGGAGAGCGATCAGCCATC
>NC_051417.1:33329254-33329655 GCF_015228065.2 Penaeus monodon | reverse complement strand
TACGCCAGTTTGCAACGTAGGGTGGTTACCTTCCTTCCCCATCCCACTATCTTGCCTTCTGCAATCCCCACTCCTCTCTTTACCTTTCATGCTCCCCACCACTCCCCTATATCTCCCTCACCCTCTCCCTCATCTCCAACGCTACTCCCAAAGGTCTTACTAAGCTCCCTCCCCCCCCCCTTCTTGGTGTGATACCTTGTTGACAGATTAAAAAAAGAATTGGTATGATGTTGGTTTTTGTAGGTTTTATGCCATCTTGTGGTGTGTTTTAGCTTCTTTTGTATTTTCCGGTTTTTATGCTTTCGTTGGTATGAAGTTCTGGTGATATAATGTCCTTGGTCTGGTATTGTAACCTCTTCACTGGTATATTTTCGCAAGACTAATGCTGCGTTTGTATCTTT
>NC_051417.1:33328702-33329208 GCF_015228065.2 Penaeus monodon | reverse complement strand
TCTCGCTGGTGTAATGCTCAGCTGGGTATCGTACACTCTTCTGTACTTCTGTACTCTTCCCCGAGTGCGATGCCTTCAGGTAAGTTCGTATTTTGTCGACGTGTTTTGGGTGGTGTATTTCTCTACTGGTATCGCACTCATTCTGGTGTTTTTTTTTCCACATATGTTTCTATTCTATGCCTTGGTGCGTTTCCGCTGGTGTAAAGCACTGCTGGTATCATATACACCTATTATGTATGTTTGTTTTTTCTCTCTGGCGTATACCTTACTGGTATGTTTTACTGGTGTGTTTTGCGCCGTTGTCATACTCAGTCAGGTATTTCTGGCCCTGTTATTAAGTCTGTTGGTATGCTTTCCTTGGTGTATCTCTAATCGATATAATGCTAAAAATATACCAGGTCCAAGTATGATACCGGAATACAATGGTACTAACACCACATCATAGTTTCAAAAGTATTCTCTTAATGGAAAAGAACAACAGTATACACACGATAATATTCAATAAA
>NC_051417.1:33328022-33328527 GCF_015228065.2 Penaeus monodon | reverse complement strand
GAAAGCATACACATAAAGGTATATTACCCTGCTATGTCATAACATTTGCAGTGACATGTCACTTCATCATGACTCTTGCCTTTTTTTAAACATTCTAATTCATGCAACAACCTTCATGACAGTCTGCATTGCATAACGCTCCGATCACGTTGCATATTCTGACATTAAAAAAAGGGTAATAGGAAACTTAAGTAATTGAGGTTGTGACGTCATTGATTGCTTACCTGTGTGCGGGATTACTTTGATGACGTCACTCAGAATGCAGAGCAAATTAATCCAGGTTGTGACGTCATTGATTGCTTATCTGTATACTAGGTTACTTTGATGACGTCACTCAGAAAGCAGAGGTAACGAATTCAGGTTGTGACGTCATTGAATTCTTTCCTACTGACGTCACTCAGAAAACATAGCAAGTGAGACCAGGTTGTGACATCCTTCAGTTGCTTACCTGTGGACAGGGGTTACCTTGATGACGTAATCTAGGTAAGAGTTTGATTTAGGTAAA
>NC_051417.1:33326404-33326507 GCF_015228065.2 Penaeus monodon | reverse complement strand
TATTCATTCTTTCACGACGCTTGGACTACAGGATGTGTGGTAGTCTATGGTGCGAAGGATACCTTGCCCTACATACGTATCTACTTTGGGGACACAGTGAGGA
>NC_051417.1:33325197-33326086 GCF_015228065.2 Penaeus monodon | reverse complement strand
CGTAATGTACCCAGTTTGAGTACAGATGAAGCAATGACCACGTGATCTACCTGGCACTGGCACCTGGCACTCTATCGCTCCCTCTCGGTCTTTATCTCCCCCCTCTTTTCTCCCCTTCTCTCTTCTCCCTCTGCTCCTTCTTAAATATCTTTCTCTCCTCTCCTGTCTCTCTTCTTCTCTCCTCCTGTTCCCTCTCTCTTCCTTGTCTCTCCTCTCCTCTTTCTGTTCCCTCTCCTCTTCTCTTTTTCCTCTCTTCTCCAATCTTTTTCCTCCTCCTTCTCCCTCACCCCCAAATCTCAGCCCCATTCCTCTCTTCCTTACCCTTCTTTTCCCCACCCTCTCTTCCTCCTCCTTCTCTCTCCTCCCTCATCTCTCTCGCTCCTCACTCTCTCTCCTCCATCATCTATCTCTCCCTCTCCTCTCCCTCCCTCCCTCCTTCTCTCCCAATCCCTTCTCTCATCTTCTCTTCCCTCCTCATCCCCACCCCCCCCAAAGCCAACCTTTCTCTCCCCCTCCCTCACCTCCCTCCACTTCCCTCACACCCCTCCCCTCACCGTGTCCCTCCCTCTTTAACTCTCTTTCCCCCATTCCCCTCCCTCTGTCCCTTCCCCTCCTCCCTCCCTTCCCTCCCTCTCCCTCATTCCCCTCCTCCCTCACTCCTACTCCGCCCCCTCCGCTTCCCTTCGGCCTTCCCCTCCCCCTCCTCCTCCCTCCTCCCTCTCCCTCACTCCCTTCCTCATCCCTCCCCTCCCCTCCCCTCCCCTGCACTTCCCTCCCCTCCCCTCCCTCCCCTCCCCTCCCCTCCCCTCCACTTCCCTCCGGCCACTATGACTGACAAGAGGCTTCCGGTGCGCTGGGGAACACACCTGCTCTGTGGGGACGACCCGCC
>NC_051417.1:33324163-33325130 GCF_015228065.2 Penaeus monodon | reverse complement strand
GCCCGCAGACTCCCCATGGCGGCACATGAGAGCGTCACACTCACCGGCGTCCTCCAGGAGATCTCCCACAGCCTTGACACGTGGCCATGAGATGCAACGTAATGTCGTATCGGGGAAGAATATCAACTCTCGCATTCACGCATTGCAACATTCCGTCGGGCTTCTGCGAATTGCAAACGTGATCTCACGACTACTGTATCGGTTGCAACATACACAGTCGCGAAATGCAACATACTTTCACATCCATGAGCTGTAACAGAGCATCATTTAAGAATAACAACATACGCCCATATGGATCGTACGCTCACGTCTGTGAATTACATTCTCTCTCCTTCCTGAACCGCAACTTGCTGTCATGAGTTTATGAGGAATACACGTACTGTATATGCAAAGACATTTACGCCTAGTTTTAGGCCTATATTCGCAGGAATACTCGTGGAATAAGAGGCAACAGATGTGGAATACGCCACATGATTTACAAAAAGCAATATGTACCTGCATCTCCTTGGGAAACTAGCTTCTGCAACAATCCAAACACAGAATCATGCAAATTTTCATGATTCTACAACAGCGTAAAATGAGAATCACACCCACCCCTCCTCCTCCCCCCCCTCCCGTTTCATGCACCATTCAATCATCCTTTTACAACAATCTGAACATAGGATCATGCACACCATTTCATGCGTCGCTCGAACGTGCCTCTACAGCAGTGCAAAATAAGAATCATGCACCATTCTATCAACCTTCTACAACATTCCCCACAGAATAATCATGCACGCCATGTCATGCACCATTCTAGACCCGGCGAATCCGCGAGCATAGGATCTAACAACCTCCCACAACAATCCAAATAGAACATCATGCACCGTGTCATGCACCGCTACAACACGCCTCTTGCAACAGGGTGAAATAAGAATCATGCACCATTCAGTCAGTCATGCACACCATCCGACGCACCATCCAGAGT
>NC_051417.1:33323458-33323709 GCF_015228065.2 Penaeus monodon | reverse complement strand
CAAAGACGAACATCCAAATCAGAACAAATACCAATCAAACACGACAAAGCTAAACAGACAAATAAATAAAACCACAATTTATAAGTCCCCCCCCCTCCATCTCCCTCCCACCCACCCCCAGCTCTTTACCACCATGAGCTATGAGTCAACCCGCTCAGCATAGCACATAGCATATCATAACGCATGATGAATAGAGGTTTTTATTCCTGTGGTGAGAGAGACGCGATCGCTCATGATAAATGTTACGTTAA
>NC_051417.1:33323229-33323384 GCF_015228065.2 Penaeus monodon | reverse complement strand
GCTACCTTATTAAGTATAGCTACGTTATCAGGTATGAGTATAAATGTATAAAAAAAGGTGAATTTGTGATTGATTAATTTCATTGCGTAGGATTTTTCCAAAAGATATAGCTATCGAAAATACCAATAGCATAATTTGTATTACAAAAACATTAC
>NC_051417.1:33322847-33323085 GCF_015228065.2 Penaeus monodon | reverse complement strand
CGATTACACCACCATATTGCTAACAACCGTAGTCCCTGAATAATGGACAACATCCTTCATTAATGTCAGGTCACGAAAGCGAATGCGATTAAAAACATGATTAACACACTGTCGCCCTCTGGACGTCACCCAAAATGCATTTCCTTTGACCTAAGTTCGATTTTGACACGATTTTCATATGATTATCATGGTTTCACAGTTACACGGACGCACCTGTGCTTAAGATTCCCCGAAAATG
>NC_051417.1:33322438-33322514 GCF_015228065.2 Penaeus monodon | reverse complement strand
CGGTTAATCCTTTCAAAGGGTTGAGGGGATTTCACATAAACGCGAGACAAAGAATTCGACAGATTTCTACGAGATT
>NC_051417.1:33322084-33322250 GCF_015228065.2 Penaeus monodon | reverse complement strand
AGAGGATTATGGGATAGGGGATTGTGGGGGAAGAGGGGTTGTGGGGGGAAAGGGGGGGGTTGTGTGAGGAGGTAATTCTGTGTACGAGTATACATAGACAAAGTGTGTATCGACACATAAACATTTACAACTCCATGCTCAAACACACGCAAAAATAGACCGACAA
>NC_051417.1:33321500-33321842 GCF_015228065.2 Penaeus monodon | reverse complement strand
CCCTCTCCTCCCTCCCCTCCTCTCCTCCCTCACCCTCCCCTCATCCTTCCCTCCCTCCTCCTCATCTCCCCTCTTCCCTCCCTCACCTCCCTCCCTCCCTCACCTCCCTCCTTCCTCTCCTCCCTCCCTCCCCTCTTCCCCACCTCCCCCCACCACCCGCACGTTGCGTCATCCGCCGATAGACCGGATACATTTCTGGGTCTTGACACAGGCCGTCGCAACGTGATGTAACCGCCGCTCCGCCCTCTCTTTCCCTCTCTCTAGAATTCTTTCGTTCAGATCCAATTGCGGGAATTTGGGGGCTTGCGATTGGTCAAGAGAATCGTTGACTCTTCCTCTCGT
>NC_051417.1:33321338-33321408 GCF_015228065.2 Penaeus monodon | reverse complement strand
CTCTCTCTCTGTCTCTGTTTCGCCGATGATTGGTCGATAACAGAAAATTTTTAAGCCAATCAATTTCCTC
>NC_051417.1:33320928-33321311 GCF_015228065.2 Penaeus monodon | reverse complement strand
CGTCGGTATCAATAATCACAAACTAAATCAGTTTCTAAGACCACAGTAAATGCATTACCATTTTTATTTCTTCCTTCCTCAGAAGTTTAATCCATAGTGACACCATTAGAAAAAAAAAAAAAATTGAGTAGGCACGGGCGACGAGGCAGTAAGGAACACCCGCACGAAAATGTCGACTTTGCTTCGAATCTCCCGTCTGATTATCAATTATCTGTGGTTCTCATGATGTCGGCTCTAATGACAGTTCTCGGCCATAACGAATTTGCAGGATTATGCTAAATCAGACAGCGTCCTGCTAGCGATTATGATTCCCGTCTCGCGGCAGCTAGGGAATGAAGCAGAGCAGCGGTTCGAAATGCATGCGGAAGGGGAGTTCGATAAGG
>NC_051417.1:33320278-33320498 GCF_015228065.2 Penaeus monodon | reverse complement strand
ATGAATCATTGCACGCCCACAGCACGAAATTAGACAAGCATTCACGAATCACTCACGAACTGATGGGAAAGTTGCATTTTTTCCACTTGAATGTCGGGGGCGTTTCAGGCCAGCGTCGAGTTTTTTTTTTTTCTCTCTCTCTCTGGAGTGAACTATATGACTAACGAAGTGTATTTTTTCGGTCGGTTTTTGTGACTAACGAAGTGTATTTTTTCGCTCG
>NC_051417.1:33319983-33320251 GCF_015228065.2 Penaeus monodon | reverse complement strand
ACTCACGAAGCGTATTTTTTTCGTTCGTTTTTTGTGACTAACGAGTATATTTTTTTCGTTCGTTTTTTTGTGACTAACGAAGTGTATTTTTTTCGTTCGTTTTTTGTGACTAACGAAGTATATTTTTTTTCGTTCGTTTCTTTGTGACTAACGAAGTGTATTTTTATGACTAATGATGGTGTATTTGTTTGTTTGTTTGTTCAGTTGCTATGACTAACGAAGGTTTTTTATGACTAAGGAAGTGTTTTTATTTTTGGTTCGGTTCGGT
>NC_051417.1:33319176-33319470 GCF_015228065.2 Penaeus monodon | reverse complement strand
CGAAATTATCGTAGTATCCAATATCGAGAGCAAATACCCCTCAGTCACTCCACTTCATTCACACGATACACTTAAGACGAAGATGGGAGATAAAGAGAATGATAACGAAGACACGAAGAATGACACGAAGATGGGAGATAAAGAGGATGATAACGAAGACACGAAGATGGGAGATAAAGAGGATGATAACGAAGAATGACACGAAAATGGGAGATAAAGAAGGGATAATCAGCATCCCCGGAGAGACAGAGATTAATTGCCAGCGTGCGGAAGGAGTTGATTGTGACAACTTTA
>NC_051417.1:33318519-33318644 GCF_015228065.2 Penaeus monodon | reverse complement strand
CCTCCTTTGTTTATGCGCTTACAACATATATTTACTGTACGGTCGGTATCGGCATGTCTGGCTGTCCATCTTAATAAATCAATATTAATTTATCTGTTTATGTGTCTCTCCATCTCACAACACGA
>NC_051417.1:33317967-33318177 GCF_015228065.2 Penaeus monodon | reverse complement strand
GAGGCCGCTGCAGGAGGAGCGAGAGAAGAGCCAGGGGGGGGGGGGGGGGCGACGCATAAGTAGCTGGCTTCCATTTTTCGCAGACAAAAGTTTCCTGGTGAGGCGACCAACTATCTTTCTTTTGCGGGGGTCGGGGGCGGTGTGGGCGGAGGGGGGGAGGGGGAGTGGATCTGGCGTCTTGTGCTGCTGCTGATTCATCGTAGAGAGGCT
>NC_051417.1:33317510-33317882 GCF_015228065.2 Penaeus monodon | reverse complement strand
ATCTATGTATCTGCTGTGAGTTACATATCCCTGTCGATGGGATGTCGGCCGTGACTGTGTCCCTCTGTGGGCTGTGGGCTGTGGCTATGTCTCTCCCCAGGGGGTGGATTATGAGCTGTTACTCTACTACGGGTTGTATTCCTGCTTTGGACTGTTGGCTGTGGTTGGTCTCCCTGTGAGTTGCGTCTCTTGAAGGCTGTGGCTGCTCCCTCTGTGAGTTGCGTCTCTCTGTTGCGTCTCTCTGCTGTGGGCTATCGCATGGACAGTCTTAGTCCCACATGGCGTCCTGGGGAGTTCTTTTCCATGGGATTACTGTAACTCGACATTTATTGGGCTTCCCATTTCTTCCTCGGGATCACGTCACTGTATTCA
>NC_051417.1:33317290-33317363 GCF_015228065.2 Penaeus monodon | reverse complement strand
AAGGCGGGTTAGTGGGTTGTGGCATTGTGTATATACCCTATTTCTCTTAAAGTTACTAATAAAAAGTAAAATG
>NC_051417.1:33316906-33317235 GCF_015228065.2 Penaeus monodon | reverse complement strand
ATGCATTGTATTTTCACTAGCTAACTGCTACATAAAAAAGGTGAATTTCCTCGGGTTGTGTTTAAGTCACTATGTCTCTAATATAACCATAATATACATAAGTTGGATTCATTTTCTTGTTTTTGTTTCATATTTGGACTCTATTTTTATCTAGTTGTATTTTTTTCAACTTTCTTTCTGATTGATTTATAAAAACCCCACCTTCCTTTCCTTTTTTTCTTTTTTTCCCTTCTCCCCCCCACCTTTTTTTCCTTTTTTCCTTCCCCTCCCCCCCTTTTTTCCCCCCCCTTTCCTCTTCTTACCTCCTTTTTCCCCCTTTTTCCTTTTTT
>NC_051417.1:33316796-33316877 GCF_015228065.2 Penaeus monodon | reverse complement strand
TTTTTGTTTTCCACCCCTTCCCCTTTTCCTTCCCCCCCCCTTTTCCTTTTTTTCCCGAGGGGTTTTTTTGGCGGAGGGGCC
>NC_051417.1:33316430-33316765 GCF_015228065.2 Penaeus monodon | reverse complement strand
AATTGGGTTTAATTTTTGGGGGGAAAATTTTTTTTGGGGGTTGGGGCCAGTTTTTCCCTTTTCTTTTGGGGTTCGGGCTTTTTTAAAAAAAAAAAAAGGGGGGGGGATATTTTTTTTGCTTGTTTTTTCACTAGAACTGCTACTGGGGGGGGGTTTTTCCCTCGGGTTGGGGTTTGTCCTTTCTCTTTTCCTAATTAAAAAGTTGATTCTTTTCCCCCTTTTTCTTTTGGATTTTCCCGGGAAAAACTTTTTCTTGGTTTTTTCCCTCTATATTTGACTTTTTGCTTGGGGTTTTGTTTTAAACTCTTTCTTTTCTGGGTTTTTTTCCCTTATTC
>NC_051417.1:33316107-33316370 GCF_015228065.2 Penaeus monodon | reverse complement strand
CCCCTTTTATCCCTTCCTTCCTTTCTTTTTCCAAAAAGGGAAATTAAAAACGTAAAAAACATTTAGGGGTTCCCCTTTTCTTCCCGTTAAAACCCCGCCGTATTCAGTTTTTTGATTTTTTTCAAATTTGTTTTGTTGATATTTATTTTTAAAATTAAATTGGGTTGTCATTTTTTGAAAGGGGAATTAGGGGGGGTATTTTAAATAAAGGGGTTTGGGGGGGTTTGAATCCCTTTTCCCCTTAAAATTACTATAAAAAAAAA
>NC_051417.1:33313196-33313501 GCF_015228065.2 Penaeus monodon | reverse complement strand
GTCCATATTCTTATTAATTATCTATCCATTATTCTTTATTCATCCATTGTTCCCATTTTTATTCCCTATTTATCAGTTATCCTTATTATAATTCACTCTATTCCCTTTCTTTTTCCACATTTTTCCTTATCCTTATTTTATTCATTACCATTTTTAAATTCATTTGCCCAAATCTTTACCCATATTTTTAATCAATTACCTTTTTAATTTAACCCAAAATTTTTTATTCATCATCTATTAATTATTCATATTCTATTAATTATCTGTTCATTATCCATATTTTCATTCATTACTTATTCATTAGC
>NC_051417.1:33310952-33311245 GCF_015228065.2 Penaeus monodon | reverse complement strand
TTCATTCATCTATTTATATCATTTATCTTTACGCTCCCTCTTAAGACATATTCACCCCCCCCCCCCCCCGCCGGACTCGCTAGTTATTTTGCCTAATTTACACCAATTGCGGAAAACTTTTCATCCCCTTTGGCAAACCACACACTCGCTACTTCCGCCTTTTAGTTGCTAGAACATTCAATTGATGTAAACGAAGAACAATGAAAGAATGAGAGACGATTTTCCCAGAGATAAGGCGCGGAGGGCGACGTCGATCCGCCATCTTGGATCCTGATGGGCGGTGGTATCTTTGC
>NC_051417.1:33310087-33310249 GCF_015228065.2 Penaeus monodon | reverse complement strand
CGGAAAAAAAACAAAGGTATAACAAAGGACACACACAAAAAAAAGCGAAAGAGAAAACGGTAAAAAATAAACAAAGAATAACAATAAAAAACAGAGAAAATACAAAAAAAAATAAAAGAAACAGAAAATAAAAGAAGAAGAAGAAGAAGAAGGAAGAAAAAA
>NC_051417.1:33309796-33309912 GCF_015228065.2 Penaeus monodon | reverse complement strand
GAAAAAAATGACGAGAGAATGCAATAATCTCCAAGCATCACGTAGCACTGGCGGCCGCGGGGGGGGGGGGTGTTCTTCGCCGCCTTTCATTAAACATGGAAATGACATCTCGCGGG
>NC_051417.1:33309004-33309251 GCF_015228065.2 Penaeus monodon | reverse complement strand
CCCCCTCAAAAAAAAAAAAAAAACAGAATATTACCCAACCGTGCGTGTGTACAGCAAGAAGAACTATTTTCATACACATCTGTCACAAAGCTGATAATCCGTAGAGAAGTGCAACTGGTCATGAAGCTAATCTGTCATGCACTCATAGCCTTGATGATGCTAAAGATACCATGCATGTTTACCAACCTCGCTCCTCCTCGCTAAATGCAGCATGCACAGAATGGCAGAGTCATTTTCTATCTAGTGA
>NC_051417.1:33308517-33308710 GCF_015228065.2 Penaeus monodon | reverse complement strand
AAGGATGGGAGAGATTTTCATACAGACTTCAGATTCTTAAACAAACAAATATATAAATAATTTGGTAAAAGGACAAAACAAACAAATACGCAGATAATATTATTTTACAACTAAACACTTAATGAAACTTAAAACAAAAGATGGAGTCGCAAAAGAAAATCTAATAATGGTGGTGATAATTCATATGGAGAGA
>NC_051417.1:33308137-33308255 GCF_015228065.2 Penaeus monodon | reverse complement strand
AAACAACGATTTTAATTTCAATTTATCAATGAGACAAGATATTCCATACAGACGGCACATCCGCAAAATAAACCATGAATTAAAAAAAAGAAAATCCATATTCATAAGATAACCCACA
>NC_051417.1:33307952-33308090 GCF_015228065.2 Penaeus monodon | reverse complement strand
ACAGCCCCAGATAGGGATAACTTAAAAAAAAACTGTTAATTACGTTTTTTTTCTCTTTTTTCTTTTTCTTAAAAATTCTCACATCTCCTGGTTGCTAAACTCGGTGTCTCAAGGTCGTGTAGGCTTCAAATAGGAATG
>NC_051417.1:33307556-33307695 GCF_015228065.2 Penaeus monodon | reverse complement strand
AATTAGAATAGACAGAGAACTTAGGAACTACAGAAACTTATTTTGAAGTCATTTCTTAAATATAACGAAATAGTAGCATATTAAAGGCTGTGACTTTAAGTGGAGAAGGAAGTAACAGCATCAGAAGTCCCTAACGAAG
>NC_051417.1:33307215-33307402 GCF_015228065.2 Penaeus monodon | reverse complement strand
GTAATCGGGTCAGGTAGTATGTTGGTATCTGTTACAGACAATCTATCGTTTGTTTTTTATTAATACAAGTATTTATCAGCATTATAAATTCATGCCACTGTTATCATCGTTGTTATTATCGGATTGATTAGCATGGTCATTACCGTCATCATAATTAAAATGGAATAAACTACAATATAGCGATCGT
>NC_051417.1:33306143-33306909 GCF_015228065.2 Penaeus monodon | reverse complement strand
AGAAAGAAAGGCACAAAAAACAGCGAAAATAAACTGACCAAAGGATTCTTTCCTTAAACTGAGGTCATTTTCCCTCTTCCGGAAGCTTTCCCTTGCACAAGTTTTTCTTTTTTGTTGCACAAGCTTTCCGTTGCACAAGCTTTTCGTTGCACAAGCTTTTCGTTGCACAAGCTTTTCTTTTTTTGTTGCACAAGCTTTTCGTTGCACAAGCTTTTCGTTGCACAAGCTTTTCGTTGCACAAGCTTTTCGTTGTACAAGCTTTTCGTTGTACAAGCTTTTCGTTGCACAAGCTTTTCGTTGTACAAGCTTTTCGTTGCACAAGCTTTTCGTTGCACAAGCTGTCCGTTGCACAATCTTTTCGTTGCACAAGCTTTTCGTTGCACAAGCTTTTCGTTGCACAAGCTTTTCGTTGCACAAGCTTTCCGTTGCACAAGCTTTTCGTTGCACAAGCTTTCCGTTGCACAAGCTTTTCGTTGCACAAGCTTTTCGTTGCACAAGCTTTTCGTTGCACAAGCTTTTCGTTGCACAAGCTTTTCGTTGCACAAGCTTTTCGTTGAACAAGCTTTCCGTTGCACAAGCTTTTCGTTGCACAAGCTTTTCGTTGCACAAGCTTTTCGTTGCACAAGCTTTTCGTTGCACAAGCTTTTCGTTGCACAAGCTTTTCGTTGCACAAGCTTTTCGTTTTTTAAGTTATAAAGATAGAGTTTGTGTTTATATCTTATAAAGTTGAATAAATAGATATAAATTTTTTGTTTAAGTTATAAAG
>NC_051417.1:33305525-33305589 GCF_015228065.2 Penaeus monodon | reverse complement strand
ACTGGAAGTTGAGTTTAGTTTCTTTTGTCTATCGATTGGTGATAGATTTCTTGTAATATCGTTC
>NC_051417.1:33305068-33305502 GCF_015228065.2 Penaeus monodon | reverse complement strand
TAGGTCTAGAGACTAACTCGCAAGAAATATATTTTTTTTCTAGCATTTTGCACAAAAAAGAGTGAAGTAGATTAAAAAAAAAAAAAGTTGAAAAAATAGTATGTAATTTAAAAAAGAGTGATGAGAAAAAAAAGGTAAATTGTAGATATTAGTAAAAGTAATGACTGGTTCCTTTGGCACGCGGTAAGAAGAAGAAGAAAAAATAGAAAAAAGAAAAAAAAAAGAAAGAGAGAAAGGAAGAAAGAAAAGAAAAAAAAAAACACACACACAAGCAGGTAGATACAAAATATAAGGTAGTCTTTATTGCTTTTGCAAGAGCAATAACAGATATGATATGAATTGTGGCTATTGGTACAAAAATCCTTTGTACAATTTACATAGCGTATTCACACTTACACACACAGAAATAAGGGGAAAAAATGAAGCTAACTTGA
>NC_051417.1:33304606-33304880 GCF_015228065.2 Penaeus monodon | reverse complement strand
TACTCGCCCACAATAATAATAATAATAAAAAAAAACGAAATACACCCCACAAGGACGAGGTATCGCCCACAACAGTATCAACGGAAGGTCGTAAATAGTAGCAGCTTACTGGACAGTCAGCTGAGCCATTCACTAGCTTCTGTGAATGGCCGGTTCAGCTTCCCCATCGCACAGCTGTAGCCGTAATAGCAAAACCAGTTTCTAGTTTCTTGGTATTGAGGAATGCAGGTTAGGATTCATATCGAGGAATGTACAATATAGTTTCCTTAAAAAA
>NC_051417.1:33304399-33304534 GCF_015228065.2 Penaeus monodon | reverse complement strand
CTCGTTTCTTTGTCGTTTGTTATTAATGATTACTTATTATACGGTTGCTTATTTTGTGTTTTTCCTTTTTGTATATATATTTTTTTCTTAGTTCTGTTGATCATTGTAGTTATGCCGATAGAGATTGTAATACAG
>NC_051417.1:33304197-33304284 GCF_015228065.2 Penaeus monodon | reverse complement strand
GCCTAGTTTGCGCAAAGAAAAAGAAAACGTAAATATTGCAAAATTCCCAAAATTATTGTGAACACTGCTCATGGCCGACATAACACT
>NC_051417.1:33304030-33304164 GCF_015228065.2 Penaeus monodon | reverse complement strand
AACAGAAGACGTGTCAATACGAGGAATAGATTAGATAATTAATTGGCAAGGGAGACCAACACCCATGGAGGCTATTGTTTGCAGACGTGTTAAAAAGACATAACATTGGCGCTTTAGTGTTTTTAGAAGTGCAA
>NC_051417.1:33303464-33303709 GCF_015228065.2 Penaeus monodon | reverse complement strand
AGGAAGAAAGGGAAAAGAAGATTTTGCGTAATTGATTGATAAATCATGATCAACCCATCTATTTTCCTTTTTATTTTTCTCTCTCTCTCATTCACGTGTTTACCTCTTTCCATTTCCCCTTGCAATATATACTACTGTTGCATCCATTACTTTCCGTTTGTTGATTACAATTCTAGAACATCAAGTCAAGAAAAAAATCACATAATTATATATTAAAAAATTGATGGGGGGGGGGGGGAGAGGGA
>NC_051417.1:33303132-33303218 GCF_015228065.2 Penaeus monodon | reverse complement strand
TTTTTTTAGGATGACACGTTCTTAAAGAAAAAAAAAAATCTTTAGCGACTCCTTGCTACTGGAGATCCTGTTTATCTATCTATATA
>NC_051417.1:33302883-33303002 GCF_015228065.2 Penaeus monodon | reverse complement strand
AAGGAGGTCTTGCTATTAATGGTTTTCTTTATTTGTTTATTATCTCACTTACCTTTCAACTTATCTATTTATTTACTTAACTAACGAATTTATTTCCTAAAAAAAGAGAGAAAAATAAG
>NC_051417.1:33302759-33302861 GCF_015228065.2 Penaeus monodon | reverse complement strand
GCTGTCAAAGGCCTGATTTACCAATTAATCTATTTATTTCACACATTTACGTATCTATTTCAAACACCCTCCCTACCTATCCCCCCCACCGCCACCCCCCCC
>NC_051417.1:33302587-33302662 GCF_015228065.2 Penaeus monodon | reverse complement strand
TCATGGTTATCGAAAACCTTAAAGTGAAGAGGATATCGACACCGCGTGAGGACCGGAGGGGACGCATTGCGGTAT
>NC_051417.1:33301880-33301987 GCF_015228065.2 Penaeus monodon | reverse complement strand
ACTGAATGGGAATTGGTAACTAGGAGGAGAAATGGGGGAAGGGAGAGGGTTGGCAGGGAGAAAGTGGAGCTGTTTTAAGTAAGTGTACCTCTGTTTCCAATGCATCA
>NC_051417.1:33301732-33301823 GCF_015228065.2 Penaeus monodon | reverse complement strand
TGAGGGTGCTTCCTCTCACCTCAACACTGATACAGAGGACATCTAGAAGGGAGGGGGTGGGAGGGGGGTACTCTCTGTTCGATCTGCATGG
>NC_051417.1:33301474-33301613 GCF_015228065.2 Penaeus monodon | reverse complement strand
TATTCCCTATTAGCATTAGGGGGGGGGGGATATGAGGGAGGATAGATAGCCACCAGAGGGGGATAGAGGGGGGGGGGGAGGGGAGTGTTCTTTAACCTTCTAAATTATGAAAGAAAATTTGTCTTTTCGTCTTGATCGT
>NC_051417.1:33301095-33301432 GCF_015228065.2 Penaeus monodon | reverse complement strand
ATAAACGCTAATGAAAATGATGCAAATGACAATAATCACGATGATAACAAAACAGTGATAAAAATCTTAAAACCAACGATAATGTTAATACTGATTATGATGATTATATTAATGGGTGTAATCAATAGCGTCATTTATACTTACGATGGAAAAATGTAAATATAAACCAAATAATGATCCAGGAACGAGAACTTTTATCAAGCGATAACGAACACATAATAAAAGCAAGTCTTGATATCGGAACATCATAAAAGAAACGAATAAATATGTGAATAGACAGACAACAGATAATAAATAAGATATACAGTAAAATCGGTAAATTGAAATGATTGGTGTT
>NC_051417.1:33300907-33301021 GCF_015228065.2 Penaeus monodon | reverse complement strand
ACACACCCTTAAAGAACTATGAAATATCCCTTTAATATCGATCCTAAACACACCAATGACTAATATACACGATTCATTAATACAACACGACGACAAATGATAATCGAGATGCGC
>NC_051417.1:33300438-33300849 GCF_015228065.2 Penaeus monodon | reverse complement strand
CCTTTATGAACAGACGATTAATACAATCACATACAATCACCGGGAAAAAAGGATAAAACGCACGTAAATATGCATGAGGGAGGGAGGTGGAGGGAGGGAGGGATGGGAGGAGGAGGAGAGGTGGAGGGAGGGAGGGAGGGAGGGAGGAGGAGGAGAGGTGGAGGGAGGGAAGGGAGGAGGAGGAGGAGGAGGAGAGGTGGAGGGAGGGAGGGATGGGAGGAGGGGGAGAGGTGGAGGGAGGGAGGGAGGGAGGAGGAGGAGGGGGTGGAGGGAGGGAGGAAGGGAGGAGAGAGGGGGGAGGAGGGGGAAGGGGAGGAGGGGGGAGGGAGGAGGAGGAGAGGTGGGGAGGGAGGGAAGGGAAGGGAGGAGGAAGAGGGGAGAGGTGGAGGGAGGGCGGGAGGAGGGGGGAAG
>NC_051417.1:33299673-33300338 GCF_015228065.2 Penaeus monodon | reverse complement strand
AAACAACCCAAAATAAATAAAAAAAATGATAAAAAAACAGGAAAAGGCTGAAAACGAGCGTAAAATATTATCTTTTCGCGCTCGTCCGCCATAGACCTTCGAGCACATCCGAAAGCGTGACTCCCGACGAGTGGCCTTGGCATTGGAAAGAGCGGGGAGGTCGACGGACCAAAAGGTTGGGAAGCCGGGAGGGAAAAAAAACAAGAAAAGAGGAGAGGTTTCGCGCGCGGTCACCGGGGTCAAGTCGTGAGAGGATTCGGACGAGGGGAGGAACGTCCGTCCGAACGCGGGGAGTGGGGGTGGGGTGGGGGGTGGGGGGGAGTCGGCGGCCGGGCAGGTGCGCGTACGCTGTGGGGGGGGGGGGCGTAGATGAGGGGGGAGGGAGGGAGGAGGAAGGGGGAGAAAGGGAGAAGTAGGGGGAAGGGAGAAATAGGGGGAGAGGGAAGGATAAGGGAGGGGGAATGGGGGAGGGAGGGGAATGGGGGAGGGAGGGAGAAGGGGAGAGAGGTGAAGGGGGAGGGAGGGGGCAAGGGGGAAGGAGGGGAAGGAGAGGGGAGGGAGGGGGGAAGGAAAAGGGGAGGTAGAGAGAAAAGAGAGGACAAAAGAGAATTGAATGGAAGGCTTTCAGACGGAGGGGAGAGAGCACCAGGGAAGGTAAAAGGTGA
>NC_051417.1:33299113-33299566 GCF_015228065.2 Penaeus monodon | reverse complement strand
CAAATAGACCTCCTCGTCACCGCCCTGCCCCCGTCACCTCGGCGCTCGCTCGTCGTAATCATATAAACATGGACGGCCGCTATGAGGGCAGGGGGGGAGGGGGGGAGGGAGGAAAGTAGGGGGAGGGGGGAGGAGGGGGGGAGGGGGGGAGGGGGGGAGGGAGGGAGGGAGGGATGAGGGAGGAGGGAGGGAGGAAGGGAAAGGGAGGGAGAGGGGTAGAGATAGAGGGGAGGGGAGGGAAGGAGAGGGGCAGAGGAAGAGACAGAGGAAGGGGGAGGGAAGGAAGGAGGTTGGGAGAGGGGCAGAGGGAGGGAGGGAAGGAGGACAGACGTAGAGACAGAGGGAAGTAGGGAGGGACAGAGAAGGGGGAGGGAGGGCCCTGGGGGGGATGGCGGGGGAAGGGGGGAGTCTCCTTCCTTCCCCCGCGAGACCCGAACCCCCCAGGCTAAAAGC
>NC_051417.1:33298716-33299080 GCF_015228065.2 Penaeus monodon | reverse complement strand
TATAGGCGGGGAACAGAGTCCCCAGCAGCCCTAGGGGGCCCAAAGGGGGCTCAGGGAAGGGGGGGAAGGGGGAGCAAAAGGGCCCAGCCATACCGAGCCGCGTAAAGCCGGTAATGAGCGTCGGGCCCTTCGGGGGGGGTCCCCCTCAGAAGGAAAAGGCTCTTTTGGTGGTTTTGCGAAACTTTTCCTCTTGCTCATTGGAGTGACACTTACGGGAGTCTGTTTACTTTTCGATTTTAGTGAGTTTTTTAAAAGTATGTTCTGCTGTGTGTTTTTTTTCTCTCTCCTGTAACCAATAAATGGACCAAAATGAAGAAACAAATATAAAGAAAAAAAAAAACGGAAAACGAAAAAAAGGCAATAG
>NC_051417.1:33298401-33298605 GCF_015228065.2 Penaeus monodon | reverse complement strand
AAGTATGAAACGAAGAGAAAAAAAAATCGTACTTTCTCCCACCAGCAAATGGCAGCCGATGATCACAAGCACTCAGACATGAATAAAAGCCGATTGAGTGAAAATGAACCTAATTGACACGCCGGTGAGCTACATACCTGAGGAGGAAGGCGGAGGCGACCGACCCAGGGTAAGGGTGACGCAGGTGAGCTGGGGGGGTGTGGG
>NC_051417.1:33297994-33298124 GCF_015228065.2 Penaeus monodon | reverse complement strand
GGAGGGGTATTTGGTACCTGGAAGTGAGACCGGGAGAGCACAGCGTCCTCTGTTTCACTGGTCCTTCCTTACTACCGAGAGGAAAACGCCAACGGTACTTTGTCACATGTAACGATTACCTGAAGATGTC
>NC_051417.1:33297202-33297267 GCF_015228065.2 Penaeus monodon | reverse complement strand
CGTCAATTTAAAAGGAAGCTTAATAATTACGGTATGCAAATATTTCTCTAAAGATTCCACGCATT
>NC_051417.1:33297051-33297175 GCF_015228065.2 Penaeus monodon | reverse complement strand
CTTTATCTATCTATTGATCTATTTCCATAATCTTGCGAACTGGGTGTAAAATCAGAATGGAATAATTTGTTTTATTGGGATTTTTAATGCGATTAATTTAACAGAGTAACATTGCATGAGAGTG
>NC_051417.1:33296731-33296810 GCF_015228065.2 Penaeus monodon | reverse complement strand
TCTATTTATTTATAGAAATTCCCGATTCCCAGACGATTCGAGATTATTTTGAGATGTTCTGGAGTTAAAGGAAATAACG
>NC_051417.1:33296046-33296232 GCF_015228065.2 Penaeus monodon | reverse complement strand
AAATTTTCTTACCCCAAAATTCACCCCCAAAAATCTCCGTCCGGCCCCCGTTCGCCCCGACGCGATAGAGGGCAAGGGGCTTCTCAATTTTTTAATGAACACTATGCAAAATTTTCGGTTGACTGCGATAGAGCATTGCTCTTTTTACAAAAGCGACAGGGCTCTGGTTTCTTTCAAAGGGGAAAG
>NC_051417.1:33294855-33294959 GCF_015228065.2 Penaeus monodon | reverse complement strand
TAATTTATCTATCGCCCTAGCTCAGGGGTTCCCAACCTGGGAGCTATGGGAGACTGGGAGATGCAAAAGGAAAAATGAGACTTCGAATTATTATTATTTTTTTT
>NC_051417.1:33294628-33294719 GCF_015228065.2 Penaeus monodon | reverse complement strand
AGGTGATACACACGAAACGGTGCCATGGAGGTTATCGTGTATTGGTCGAGGGCCGCACATTAGGAAAGGGTGGGACCCACTAGTTTATATA
>NC_051417.1:33293789-33294023 GCF_015228065.2 Penaeus monodon | reverse complement strand
TCCACCTCCCTCCACCTCCTTCCACCTCCCTCCACCTCCCTCCATCTACCCTCCACCTCCCTCCACCTCCCTCCACCCCCCTCCACCTCCCTCCACCTCCCTCCACCTCCCTCCTCCGATGATCAACCTCGAGTTTATTTCAGTTTCGCAACGGTGTCACCTGCAGAGGGGAAAATAGCCAGTGCTCTTGAATCCCCGATAAGAGTGAGGCAAGCCGTCACCTGCACGCCCTTA
>NC_051417.1:33291941-33292253 GCF_015228065.2 Penaeus monodon | reverse complement strand
CTTTCCCCCTCTGCTTGCTTTTGCCTCCCTCCCCCCCCGGGTTTTCCCTTTTGGGGGCCCCCCCCCTTTTTTAAGGGTTTTCCCCGGCCCCGGGCCGGGTTGCTTTTCCCTTTTCCCCCCTGCCCCCCGGGCCGGGGGGTTTCCCTTTTTCCCCCCCCGGGGGGGGGCCCCCCTTTTTGGGGGCCCCCGGGGGGGGGGGTTTTTTTTTGGGGGGGGGGGTTTTTGGGGGGTTTTTTTCCCCGGCCCCCCCCTTTTTCCCCCCCCCCTCCCCCTTTTTTTTTCCCCCCCCCTTTTTTCCCCTTTTTTTGGGGG
>NC_051417.1:33291706-33291863 GCF_015228065.2 Penaeus monodon | reverse complement strand
TTCCTTTTCCTTTTGCCCCCGTTTTCCCCCTTTTTTTCCCCCCCCCCCTTTTTTCCCCCCCCCCGTTTCCCCTTTCCCCCTTGGCCCCCTTCCCCTCCCTTCCCCCCCCCCTTTCTCTTTTTTTCCCCCTTTTCCCCCCCCCCCTTTTTGGGTTTTT
>NC_051417.1:33291171-33291307 GCF_015228065.2 Penaeus monodon | reverse complement strand
TTTTTTTTTGGGGGGGCCCCTTCTTTTTTTTTTCCCCCCCTTTTTCCCCTTCCCTTTTCCCCCCCCCCGGGGTTTCCTGGTTTCCTTTTTTTTGGGGCCTCCCTTTTTCCCCTTTTTTTCCCCCTTTTTCCTTTTT
>NC_051417.1:33290843-33291040 GCF_015228065.2 Penaeus monodon | reverse complement strand
CCCCCCCCCCTTTTTTTTCCCCCCCCTTCCCTCCCCCTCCCGGCGGGCCCTGGGGGGCCCCCCCCCCGGGTTTCGGGGGGGGGGGGGCCGGGGGTTTGGGGCGGGCCCGGGGGGGGGGGGGGGGTTAAGGGTTGGGGGGGGTTGGTGGGGTTGGGGGGGGGGGGGCCCCTTTTTTTTTTTCGCCTGGGGGGTTTTTT
>NC_051417.1:33290515-33290789 GCF_015228065.2 Penaeus monodon | reverse complement strand
CTGGTTGGGCTGGGGGTTTCCCGGGGGGTTGGGATGGATGGGGGGGGGGGGGGGGGGTTGGGAGGGGGGGGTTTTTGGCCTTTTTTTAAGGGGGGGGGGGGGGGGTTTTGGGGGGGGGCCCGGGGGTTTTTGGGGGGGGGGGGGTTTTTTTTGGGGGGGGTGGTTGGTGGGGGGGGGGGGGGGGGGGGGGGTTTTTGGTGGGGGGGGTTGGGGTTGGGGGGTGGTGGTTGGGGGGGGGTTGGGGGGGTGGGGGGGGGGGGGGTTGGGATGGGGG
>NC_051417.1:33290338-33290445 GCF_015228065.2 Penaeus monodon | reverse complement strand
TTTTTTTTCCCCGGGGTGGTTTTTTTTTTGGGGGGGGGGGGGGTTTTTGGGGTTGGGGGTTGGTTTTGGGGTTGGGGGGGGGGAAAAAGGGGGGGGTTTTGGGGGTT
>NC_051417.1:33290167-33290307 GCF_015228065.2 Penaeus monodon | reverse complement strand
TTTTGGGGGTTGGGGGGGGGGGTTTTGGGGGGGTTGGGGGGGGTTTTTTGGGGGGGGGGGTTTTGGTGGGGGGTGGGGGGTGGGGGTGTTGGGGGTTTGGGGTTTTTTTTTTTTCCTGGGGGTTTTTTTTGGGGGCGGGC
>NC_051417.1:33289662-33290080 GCF_015228065.2 Penaeus monodon | reverse complement strand
GGGGGGGGGCCGGGTTTTTGCCCCCGGGTTTTCCCCGGGCCGGGGGGGGGGGGGGGGCCCCCCCCGGGCCTTTTTGGGGGTTTTTTTTTTTGGGGGGGTTTTTTTTTCCCCCCCCCTTTTTTTCCGGGCCGGGGGCGGGTTTTCCCCCCCCCTTTTTTTTTCCCCCCGGGTTTTTTTTTTTTTTCCCCCATTTTTTTTGGGTTTTTTCCCCCCGGGGGTGGAGGTGGTGGTGGGGGGGGGTTTGGGGGGCTGGCGGGGGGGGGGGGCCTCCTTTTTTGGGCTACTGGCTGGTTTGGGGGGTTGGTTTGGGGGGGGGGGGGTTTTGGGGGGGGGTTGGGGGGGGGGGGTTTTTTTTGGGTTTTTGGTTGGTTGGGGGGGGGGGTTGGGGGGGGGGGGGCCCCTTTTTGTCTGGGGGGGG
>NC_051417.1:33289312-33289561 GCF_015228065.2 Penaeus monodon | reverse complement strand
GTGGGGGGGGTTTTTGGGCCTTTTTTTGGGGGTCCCCCCCCCCCCCCGGGGGGGGGGGGGTTTTTGGGTTTTTGAAAAATTTGGGGGTTTTTTTTTTTTGGGGGTTTTTTTTGGGTTTTCTTTTTTTTTTCCTGGTTTCCTTTTTTTTTGGCTGGGGGGGTTTTGGGTGGGGGGTGGTGGGGGGGGGGGGGGTTGGGGGCGGGCGGGGTGGTTCCCCCGGGGGGGGGTTTGGGGGGGGGGGTTTTTGTT
>NC_051417.1:33289075-33289186 GCF_015228065.2 Penaeus monodon | reverse complement strand
TTGGGGGTGGGGGTAAAGTTGTGGGTGTGGGGGGGGGGGGGGTTTGGAGGGTTTTGGGGGGGGGGTTGGGGGGGGGGGGGAGAAGGGGGGGGGATGGGGGGGGGTTTTTTT
>NC_051417.1:33288798-33288984 GCF_015228065.2 Penaeus monodon | reverse complement strand
TTGTTGGTGGGGGGGGAAGTGGGGGTTGGTGGTGGTGGTGGTGGGGTTTGGGGGGGGGGGGGGGGTTTTTTTTTTTTTGGGGGGGGTTTTTTTTGGGGTTTGGGGGGTTTTTTTTGGGGGTTTTTTTTTCCGGGCGGCCTTTTTTTTTTGGGGGCGGGCTTTTTTTTTTTGGAAAATTTGGGTTTT
>NC_051417.1:33288685-33288768 GCF_015228065.2 Penaeus monodon | reverse complement strand
TGGCTTTTTTCCCCCCCCCCCGGGGGGTTTTTTGGGGGGGCCTTTTTTTTTGGGGGGTTTTTTTTTTTGGGGGGGGCCGGGGG
>NC_051417.1:33288463-33288615 GCF_015228065.2 Penaeus monodon | reverse complement strand
CCCCCCCCCCCCCCCGGGGGGGGGTTTTCCCCCCCTTTCCTCCCCCCCCTTTTTTTCCCCCCCCCCCCCTTTTTTTTCCCTTTTTTTCCTCCCTTTTTTTTTTCCCCCCCTTTTTTTTTCCTTTTCCCTTTCCCTTTTTTCCCCCCCCGGGC
>NC_051417.1:33288104-33288256 GCF_015228065.2 Penaeus monodon | reverse complement strand
CCCCCCGGGGGGGGCCCTTTTGGCCCCGGGTTTTTTTTCCCCCTTTTTTTTTTTTTTTCCCCCCCCCTTTTTTTTTCCCCCCCCCGGGGGGTTTTTGGGGGGGGTTTTTGGGCCCCCCCCTTTTTTTCCCCCCCCCCTTTTTTTTTTTTTTT
>NC_051417.1:33287674-33288071 GCF_015228065.2 Penaeus monodon | reverse complement strand
AAAAAAACTTTTTTTCCCCCTTTCCCCCCCCTTTTTTTTCCCCCCCCCTTTTTCCCCCCCGGGAAGGGTTTTTCCCTTTCCCCCCCCTCCCCTTTTTTTTCCCCCTTCTCTTTTTTTTGCCCCTTTTTTTTTTCCCCCCCCTTTTTTTTTCCCCCCCCCTTTCTCTTTTCCCTCCCCCCCCCTTTTTTTTTTTTCCCCCCCCCCCCTTTTTTTTTCCCCCCGGGCCCCCCCCCAAAAAATTTGCCCCCCCAAAAAAAAAAAACCCCCCTTTTTTCCCCCCCTTTTTTTCCCCCCCCCCCCGGGGCCCCCCCCCTTTTTTTTCCCCCCCCCTTTTTTTTTTTTTTCCCCCCTTTCCCCCCCGGGGGGAAGAAAAAAAAAAAAATTTTTTTTTTTTTTT
>NC_051417.1:33287493-33287657 GCF_015228065.2 Penaeus monodon | reverse complement strand
TTTTTTTGGGCCAACCCCCCTTTTCCCCCCCTTTTTCCCCGGGGAAAAACCCCCCCCTTTTTTCCCCTTTTTTTTTTCCCCCCCCTTTTCCCTTTTTTCCCCCCCCCTTTTCCCCCAACCCCCCTCTTTTTTTCCCCTCTTTTTTCCCCCCCCCTTTTTTTTTT
>NC_051417.1:33287231-33287398 GCF_015228065.2 Penaeus monodon | reverse complement strand
TTTTTTTGGCCGGGTTTTTTTGGGTTAAAAAATTTTTTTTGGGGGGGGGGGGAAAAAAACCCCTTTTTCCCGGGCCCCTTTGGGGGCCCCCCGTGGGGTTTTTTTTGGGGGGAAAAAACCCGAGGGGGGTTTTTGGGGGAAATTTTTATAAAAATTTTCCCCCCCCC
>NC_051417.1:33286949-33287207 GCF_015228065.2 Penaeus monodon | reverse complement strand
GGGGGTTTGGGGGGGTTTTTTTCCCCCGGTTTGGTCTCTGACTTCCAAGCGAGGATCGCTCGCGCCGATCGCCGCGCGGGGGCGAGATGCAAATTGACATCTCGGGTCAAGAAAGAGTTAAGAAGGCGACTTATCAAGGCTCAGTTCCTCTGCTGCGGCCAGCCGTTGAGACCGAAGATCCGAGACCCTGTGGCGTAGCGCTGTGTTGTGGCCAGGCCCTCAATTATGTGTCACCTGCAGAGAGCGGCTGTGGGGAGG
>NC_051417.1:33286788-33286853 GCF_015228065.2 Penaeus monodon | reverse complement strand
CGAAGTGTGGCAACGCTCCTCTTCGCTCCCTTAATCCTCGAGGAAGGAGATTCAAGCAGGCTTCT
>NC_051417.1:33285961-33286510 GCF_015228065.2 Penaeus monodon | reverse complement strand
CCGGCGAAGTGTTCTTTCTGCAGCATAACACATTCGTATCGAAATACTTATCGGCAAGACACACACCAACGCAAACCACACGGATAACATGTTCGACCGTCACTGCAGCATCACCCTTCTGCAGACCTGTTGCCTGTGAGCTGACCTGTTGTGGTTCAGAAAGGAGATGACGGATGAGGGAGTTGGTGGGGAGTGAGTGGTATGACCAACAAGCATCCTTTGCCCGAACTGCTTGCGATTCTGTGACCTCCAACTGACCCGTGCTTGTCTGTGGCTTCCTCGGGTTCTGAATGTAGCCAATGGTTTGCTCCTGTTTACTCATGCTCTTCTGTTCGGAATGTTGGTCTCACGGTGACGAGTATGTTATCGTTTGGTGTTACTGGTGTGTGGATAATGAGGGATTACTGGTGGGTTGTCGTCGGCTGCGAGCGGTCTCCTATTAACTAGCGCGATTCATGTTCATCCCACAGCGTGCCTCGTCACTGATACAGGCGATGTGAGTTCACTTAGTGATGCCGCTAAATAATTCAGTGAATGTATTCAAAGTTT
>NC_051417.1:33284251-33284415 GCF_015228065.2 Penaeus monodon | reverse complement strand
GGGGGGGGGATGGAGAAAGAGGGAGAGAGGAAAGAAAACCCGAGAAAGGAAACAAAGAAAAGAAATCCCCCATTATCTTAGCAACAGCATCATCGCAAAATCTCACTCTTCACAAAACTCAACTTAACCCTTTGACCTAGCCATAAACCAGTATCTGAAACCCC
>NC_051417.1:33283888-33284151 GCF_015228065.2 Penaeus monodon | reverse complement strand
TCTATCTATCTACTTTTTATTACTTCATTCTCAACAATACGAACTTCAGTATTAATCCACCTACACCTCCCACAGACTCAATCTATACCTGAGGATGATAGCTTTCCAACGCTACTCAGGAATCTCGATTATATAAATCTTCACCATCTTTTTATTAATCAGTTTCCATGTCAATTAAACCTCTATACACATATCATCATGGTATCATTGAAAAAGAAAAGAAAAAAAGTCAGCAAGCAGTTAGGATGTGAATAAACTGTTTT
>NC_051417.1:33283232-33283620 GCF_015228065.2 Penaeus monodon | reverse complement strand
AAGTTCCCTACACAAACTTGCACTTCCTCTGGAAACTACACTTGGCATCGCTCACAACCCTGCATCTTGAAATGCACCTTCTGCAACTGCCACACCATGCATCTGGGTTTTGCAACACGCTCACTTGAAGTTACGCTGTTCAAGTCATTCTCATTAGGTATTCACAACTGTTATTTCATTCACTGTCTTTGTTCTATCGTGTAGTCATCTGCCGCTTATGATAGACTCCCGTTGCAATTTTTTTTTTGCAATGTTGATATTGGTTCATCAAGGAGAGACTGCAGTAATTGCACGTAACGATCTACTGCACGTGACAGTTTTGAGAGTACAGGTAATGTAGTCCGGGCATGATGGGGCCACTCGATTATATTTCTTCATTTTCATGGGT
>NC_051417.1:33282879-33282972 GCF_015228065.2 Penaeus monodon | reverse complement strand
TCCCGTTCGCAATACAGCGTCAGTATTTTTATCGCTGTGTCCCTGTAATGCACGCTCAATATCGACTCCCGTGCGCCGTTTATTGGCCGGACG
>NC_051417.1:33281795-33281871 GCF_015228065.2 Penaeus monodon | reverse complement strand
AAGAGAGAGAGCGAGAAAAGAAAAACAGACCCCCACAACAGAGATAAGCAGAAAACATTTTCCCCCTGTAATTTAG
>NC_051417.1:33276268-33276994 GCF_015228065.2 Penaeus monodon | reverse complement strand
CCGGGAGTATTTTTTTGGTACGTATAGTTATGCATGCTAACGTATCTTTTTTAGGCATAAATTCACAGCAACACAAGCTCAGTTAATTTAATTAAACGCTTCACTCAAAAGCCATTCCGTAAATCAAGTGTACCTTTTTTATAATATAGATAAGGAAGCAAAATCAAAAAGCTTTTTCCCATTCTCCGCAAACCAAAGTCTCTATTTACCTTAATAGACCAACAGATTTTCCTTCAAAACAACAGTTTATATGTTAATCGTGCCAGAAATCGGCGTGCGCGACCGTAGAGTTTCGCACAAATGACTGTGAATGCCGTTCATACAAGTAATTTGAACAGTGAACGTTTATTATGTTCATTAGCGAACATTACGAGAGAGAGATGTGTTGGAACGTTATGTAAAATGTAGAGTGTACTGTTAACTTTTTTATTTATTTTATATTTTTTTCATCTGTTTATGTACGATAACTGAAAGATTATTCAATTGTAAATATAGTAAGGATAGGCAATTAATCTATTCATTTATCTCTTCACCTTATTTTGCAGTTTGATCTTACAGACAGAAAAAAAAAAGTCAATACGTAAGAGAAAGAGAAACACAGAAACGCACAGCAGTCATTTCGTTGTGGTTTCTACCGTATTCTCTAACTCCTGGTGGACAGCTCGGCCGGTCAGTCTGATCTCAACACGCGCATAGGAACTTTCAAATCACCAAAGGCTTTCCTCG
>NC_051417.1:33275975-33276059 GCF_015228065.2 Penaeus monodon | reverse complement strand
CATCTTATTTTTAACATCAACACGCATCGACCTCGTCATAATCTCCTTTAAAAAAAAAAAATCTTTTAATTCCTCCTTCAAATT
>NC_051417.1:33275685-33275944 GCF_015228065.2 Penaeus monodon | reverse complement strand
AAAAAAAAATCCAGACCCGCGCGGAACTTCGCATTGCGTTTGTGATTTCAGCTGCTGACGGTGTTCCGCCATAGGTCTGCGCTCAGCACTCAAGGACACGGACTTGATACAAGAAGCTCGCGCTGAAGCCGGAGGAGTGACGATCGGCGAAATGCCAATGGCGGATGTGCCCAAGGGAGGCGTGGAGACCGAGCTTCGTCTGAACGCAGATATTCGTACGTATTAGTGAGCTGTAGGAGGGGGAGGGGGAGGAAGGGGA
>NC_051417.1:33274862-33275227 GCF_015228065.2 Penaeus monodon | reverse complement strand
CCATACTTTCTTTCTGTGTGATTCCTCCTCGCTCCCTTTCTCTCCCTCTCCGCCATGCCTGGTCGCCCCGCTCGCTCGCTCATTCACTTGATATCAAGAACAGGGAAATTTCATACGCTCGAGAGGTTTTCATGTCTCCTGCTCATCCACCCTGGCGGACGCAGCAGCAACACTCTGTCGGGGTCCCAGGCAGCTTTTTTCGAGTCAGCAGAACGTCTATTTGTGCCTCGCATTCCTCATAATGTCAAAAAATTATTCTCACTCCATGACAGTCGTCTGAATGAGCACCAGTACCTCATCAGCTTGTGGCGTACGACAGTGTTTCCGCCTCTCTCGTTCCCCGCCGCTGCCAGACGCCGACGGAT
>NC_051417.1:33274545-33274805 GCF_015228065.2 Penaeus monodon | reverse complement strand
ACGAAGCGCTTGGGTGTGACAGTGTTAACAGCCTTTAAACAATTCGGCTTCATCATAAGCTTCATCAGGTTCTTCTGATTTCCAAGATGAGAGGCGAGGGAGCTTCAGCTGCGATGCACCGCCCTGACTCAGCCCGCGAGGAGGCTTCGCCGAGAAATCTCTTATTTAAAGAAGACTAACAGTTGAAAGCAGAAGCTAGACTCAAGGTTTGATATAAAGGATTGAGAGGCAGGTCAGGGTACATAGAATGCTTGCAGTTA
>NC_051417.1:33273873-33273999 GCF_015228065.2 Penaeus monodon | reverse complement strand
CCCCAGACGTGCGGCGAGCGAGCGCACACATGTTACGCCGTCCATCACATCGACACCATCTCCCCACCACGCTCTCTCTCCAGCCGAGGTGCTCGGGAGGGAGGGAGCAGATCCTAATCTTGGTTG
>NC_051417.1:33273369-33273464 GCF_015228065.2 Penaeus monodon | reverse complement strand
CTCGAGGATTAACATCAGTGAAGGAACGAACGCCTCGTGTTAGATTAACTAGCAAGACAAAGAAGCAAAAATAAAAGAATGCTAAGTGCGAGGCA
>NC_051417.1:33272932-33273087 GCF_015228065.2 Penaeus monodon | reverse complement strand
CTGGGGCGGGTCGGTTCACAACAGGAGGAACGGGAGCGTCGGTCACCGTGCGTGCGGTAAGTACAGGGCCATTACACCCCGCTAGAAGGGACTGGTAACTGTGCGTCGAGCGAGACTGCAGTGGCAACACCGGGCGAGCGTACTGGGGTGACGCG
>NC_051417.1:33272640-33272890 GCF_015228065.2 Penaeus monodon | reverse complement strand
TATCGACAACCTCCCTCCGGCAGCCCCGCGCCTCCACTCTCGCGGCCGAGGGCGCCTTCCAACCCAGGAGGCGAGACATAATGCCGACGACGCTGCAGCCGCCACAGCTATTTAACCTCGATCAGTCAGAACAGTGTATCTCTCCCCTCCCTCACCTCGGTACACGCGCACCCGCTCGGGACGCCGCCGCCGCCACCTTTGCGCCGAGAAGCTGCGGCTGCTCAGAGGCCGGCTGCGGACGGGCGTGTGC
>NC_051417.1:33266554-33266707 GCF_015228065.2 Penaeus monodon | reverse complement strand
GTTTCTTACGTGCCTTGAGTATGAAAAGGAAAAATCTTGTTTCACTTCTAAATATTCTCTCCGCTCGAAGCACATATCTTGCACGTGACGCAGGACAAAATATGACAATTAGATGTTTATAATTCTTTCTCAGTAAAAATGCCGATGATAATT
>NC_051417.1:33266063-33266143 GCF_015228065.2 Penaeus monodon | reverse complement strand
AAATAAATCCATATAAGGACAAATTCCAGCAGAAACAAGCAGTAACCTGTTATGGAAAAAAAATCGAACACCAAAGCCAT
>NC_051417.1:33265934-33266027 GCF_015228065.2 Penaeus monodon | reverse complement strand
TACACACACACGAAAGGAAAACGCCATAAAATCTAGTTAAAGGAAAATTGACAGGGATGCTGAGAAAGATCTTTGAATATTTACGTTAGTTTT
>NC_051417.1:33265095-33265619 GCF_015228065.2 Penaeus monodon | reverse complement strand
CAGCAAACACTGTACAAAAAAAAATCCTTGCAATATCATATCTGTTCACCCTCATACATAGCAAAAGATATATCCTTGGAATACAACTTTTAGATTTTGTTTTCAGCCCATTCGCCAAAGCACTGCCACCTGCAACATAAACCACAAATTGCAACTATCTCTCTTCGCATTTTTTTATCTTTCTGTATCTAACACATCCTCATAACGGCACACAAGACATATCTTTGGAACAGAAGCTAAAGATATTGTCTTCAACCAACTCGCCAACGCGCTGCCACCTGTGTAACACAAATCTTCAAATTACAATCACCTCTCTTCGCATTCTGTATCGTGCTGTATCCAGCACATCCTCAGGCCAGAATCGGCACAAAAGACACGCCTTTGGAGTACAAGGTTAGGATATTGTCTCCAGGGCAACAGAGCCGAGAATTTACAGGAAGACAGTGTATGAGACGCTCCGGAAACAGTGTTAAGTACAGCTGCTACACAAAGATGTTGGGGGAGCGGAAGAAATGCGGAGGGTT
>NC_051417.1:33264345-33264551 GCF_015228065.2 Penaeus monodon | reverse complement strand
GCCCCCATGGCTGACCTGCGGCAGAGTACACACAGCATTCGCTCCGTTTAATCTGTCACCTCCGCACACACATACCAGGCCCGGCAGCCCGACCCCATCAGAATACATAATTGCTCTCCTCGTAATAACTCTCATTACGCTCCCTGGCTTGATTAACGGAGGCCACAACACGCGCCATCAGGGGATCTACAGCTCCGTCGCGCCTC
>NC_051417.1:33264210-33264316 GCF_015228065.2 Penaeus monodon | reverse complement strand
AAATTACAACGAAATATTGTTTCGAGGAGGAATAACACTGGAAAAAAGACGGACGCGATAGAGAGGCTTGACGCCGACTCATGCAGCGGGGTCGAGCGAGTGGATT
>NC_051417.1:33263556-33263954 GCF_015228065.2 Penaeus monodon | reverse complement strand
ATGATTTTTTGGAGGGTCGACGCCTGTTTCGACGTGTTGGCGGCGTTCGGTCTTCCAATTAGTCTCGGGGATACATTACAGACGCATTACGTACAGCCATTTCTTCCCTGGTTGAACGAGTTTCCTCACATCTCCCCCCCCCCCTTTTCTCCGTTGACATGTATTACACGCTCGCTAACATGGCATGAATTCAGCCCGCTAAGTATCCCAAGCTCTGCATCCGTAAGCCTTCTCTCACAGGCAGGCGACGGGCGCATCCACGTGCAAATGGACGAGAATTCTCAGCATTTCCATCGATCGCGTATCAAAAACCTTATCAACAAGACACGCAGCGCCTTCTAAGTCTCTCCCAACGGCAGCCACATTTTGCGTGGGCACCTGAACAACCGATGTGTATT
>NC_051417.1:33262136-33263380 GCF_015228065.2 Penaeus monodon | reverse complement strand
CGGGTGAGGATGCAACGCTCCTAACTCTTTTAAGAATTTCATTCATTTACAACTAATGGGTTTGTAAAAATAGAGAAAAAAAGGCAGCTTTAGTTTGGATGTGAGCGTCTTGGACCCCTTCCTGCCGCCGGGGTGACGCAATATTGGCTAAAAATGGCATGAAAATGGAGTTACTGAGGTAAAGTTTAGCGTCGGCGTGGACGTGTCGCAACCCGGGCGTCCTCAGTGATTACGAGTGTAAGTGCGCGAAACATACCGTTTCCCTGCCATGAATTAAAGCGTCCATCGCGACGTCGGCAGGCGACTCTCTACAACACCGGGTGCGAATTCCTCTCTCAGCATATCATCCGCAAGTTTAATGGAGACACGTGTGTAAAAAGAAAAAAGAAGAAAAAGAAAAGCTGGACCGAAATCGCTTACGTTACACTTATTTCTGATACGATCCGAAGCCACCGACAAAAGGTTTCGGACGCTGGGGGGTTGGGGGGGGGAGGTGAGTGTGGCCACACACTGAACATTTTTCGGCCTTCGGACATTGCCGCTTTGCTTTCTTTTCGCCTCTTTTTTCCTTCTTCCTCTCAGGTCCGCTGTCGTTCCCTCGGTGCATTCCCCGCTACGGCTTCTTTGCAACCCCCTTTTCATGGTCTCCAGACACAAAAGATTATTCTCTAAAGGAATTAAACCTTCATAAAGGTGGTTGTGTATAAACACCGCTCACACTCTCTATGATGTCACCGCGGAGGGAGCCAATAAGCGCCTGGCAGAGTGATTACGTCATTATTAAAGGTGGCCAATGACAAAGACCGTTCCTGGCGGAGACTGAAAAGGGAGTCGGTTTGTGTGACGTCCCTAAAACGAAGAAATCTATTGGGTGGAGTGCGGGTGACGTCACACATGGCTGCCCAATTAGCATGCGGGGATTGATTCGCGCGTGCTGTGATAGGGTGGGAATGTTTTGGTGAGGCAAAAATTTTGGTTCACGAACTGTTGACATCACGAGCCGGTTTCTTTTCGCTTCGGCCGTCTCGTTTTGATTAGCACGAGACAATGTGCGCACAGTGCCTATGGTGAGCGAGGGGAGGTGCGCCACGGGAGTGCGTTGCGGCCAGGAGGTCAACGAACACGACGCCACCGCTGGACACCCACAGCACCAGCCTTCCTCCACATCAGCAGAAGCTTCTCAGCGCACCTTCGCCTTTTGCTCTCTGCTGAAATTGCCACCATGCATTTACCCTGTGTTGCTT
>NC_051417.1:33261358-33262007 GCF_015228065.2 Penaeus monodon | reverse complement strand
TTTCATCAACACTTACAAATGTATTCGTAATTTACCCTCCCCGGCACTCGTATATCTCTCTCTCTTTCACTACACTTGTAAATTGTATTTATTTCTGGAGTAACATGCCGCCACTAGCACTGTTTGGCAATCATATGCTAAGAAATTTACAGTATGGATGAAGAAATGTAAAGAATGCATTGTACTGAATTGCTTGTATCAATCTGTCATGGTACTCAACGCATTCGGATCAGAAGTGACGATAGCTTTTCATCATTTTGTCATTTCCTTACTAAATACAGTTCGCATAACATTAAACGCTATGAGACCGTAACATTTTTTTCCCCTTAAGCATCAATACAATTCGAACAAGATATTATCTCAAAAGTTCATAGCACACACAAGACCTCCGTACTCTCACTCCCTTACCCCCCCCCCCCCCACCTTTAGCTCTCTGCCAACAAGCCTCCAAGTTTGTCCCAATAAAATCGCTATTAAATTGATGCTTTTCTCTCGTCCGGGTAATTACAGCAACATATAGCCACTTTTCTCGGAAATCCACAAAGACCCGCGACAAACCAGTCTTATATATATATATAAAATGGTCTTTAGTCCTTTAGCTGTGTATCTGTCACTATATCGTCTGCTAATAACTGTATCTCTCTTGTCA
>NC_051417.1:33261136-33261327 GCF_015228065.2 Penaeus monodon | reverse complement strand
CTGATGTGGAGTTGCAGCAGCACATCTACTTTCATGGTAGCCTTTTTTTAAATAGATATTAAAGTGTACATTAATGGTAGTTTGAGTGGCAGAGTTTGCTTCGTAGAAATTTACAGTTGTGTAAAATACTCTGATTTGGGGATTTTGCTCTTTTGGGGGCAAAAGAAAGCGAAGTCCAGGAAAACGGTTTT
>NC_051417.1:33260347-33260762 GCF_015228065.2 Penaeus monodon | reverse complement strand
GGTAAATATAGTTAATAGAAACGAAGCCTTAAAAAAATTGTTTCACAGAAGAAAGAAGTCAGAGCATATCACCCTCATCAGCTACACTAAACCATAGTCATGCAAGAGTATATCCAGCCTCACAATGATGAATCTCTCCCCTCAAACAACATACCTTCTCTCCCGCATTGCAATTAAATCGCTTGCATTCACTGCGTCAAAAAAGGCACATTTCTCCTTAATCTGTACTGTAACCAATTCTACAGCTACAGTACATACAGCAGTGCCATCTGTATATTATATTGGCCTTAATAATGTGCCCTGTGGACGTGATGGTGCCACGGTTGGTCTGCGTACATACACCGTGGAAGTGGCACTGTTAGAGAGCCATGCTGCGTGTCTTGAACTTCTATGGGTTGGGGGATGTGTCTGCTGA
>NC_051417.1:33258556-33259993 GCF_015228065.2 Penaeus monodon | reverse complement strand
CTCCCCAGCAACACGCGCCTCAGAACCGACGCATGCCTCACCCAAGTCCCGAAGCTCATATTTACGGTCTTCTCTCTATTTTCCCCTTATTTCCCCTCTTCCCTCTTCTCCCCTCATTACTCATCCTCTTTCCCCCCCCCCTCCCCCTCCCTCTTACGCCCATTCTGCGCCGCCCTCTCCTCCTCTACGCCCTTCTACACCCGTCTGCGTTCGCGCTACGCTCTCTCCCCTCTTCATTTTCCCCTCACTACGCCCGCGACAACTCCCCACGCCCCCCCCCCTCTAAACCCCCAATCACACCCATTCATCAGCCCCAACCCTCGACGCACTCACTCACCCCCCCCCCACATACACACACTCACCCCCACCACACACACTCACTCCCCCTACGCCCCCTTCTCCCCACACACTCAACCCCCCCACACTCACTCCCACACACACTCACCCCCCCCACACACTCACTCCCCCAACACCCCCTCTCCCCACGTCCACGCACTCCTCAACCCCAACACGAACCCATCAGCGCCCACTCCCGCGAGTAGCCACGCCCCTTCCCCCCTCCCCCTCCCCCCTCCCCCCCAACTTGTTAGTCACATAAGGCCCAAAGTCCGATGATAAAGAAGCTTGGCAGCGCAGGTTAAGCGTGGGAGGCAAGACAGTGCTAAGTGGATGACGGGGAGAGGGGGGGGGGGGTAATGAGAGTATGAATGAGAGGGGAGATAAAAAAAAAAAAAAGGAGAGAGAGTGGAAATGAATGAAGAGGGAATAATGAAAGGAGAGAGAAAAATGAGAAAGAAGAATGGAATTGAATGAAGAGAATGAAAGAAAGGAGAGAAAAAAAGGAGAAAGGAGAATGGAAATGAACGAAGAGGGAATAGTGAGAGGATGAAAGAAAGACGAATGAAAAGAAAAGAAAAACGAGAAGAATGAAGAGGAAAGAGGAAAATAGCAAACACCGTCTTAGGAAAATGGCAATATGTAAATTTCGAATGACAGAAATAGCAACAAAGGACACGAACAATGGAAGTAACCAATAAACTCCGATAATAACGAAGTAAGAAAATAATGATCAATAATCGAAGTTCAAAGAAAGAAGAAGAAGAAGAAGAAAAAAAAAAACGTAGAATCCAGCGTAACGAAAAAGAAAAAGAAAGAAAATGAAAAAGAGAGAGAGAGAAAAAAAATAGCATAATGCAAAACAGCAATCAAGAAATAAACAAAAACAAACAAACACACAGAAGAAAACAAGAGAAACGGCATAAAAAAAAAAACAAGAAACAAAAAAATAGAAAATAGAACCCAGCTTTACAAAAAAAAAGAAAAAAAAAAACAATAGAACCCAGCATAACAAAAATAGATAAATAAAAATATAATAAAGCTAAAATAAGATAAAATCCAGCTTAACAAATAAACAAATAGATAGAAGATAGAACCCAG
>NC_051417.1:33257995-33258481 GCF_015228065.2 Penaeus monodon | reverse complement strand
GTTCTGTCTACAAGCAAAAGAAATCTATCATAAAAGACAAATAACCCTTGGATCTTTCCCGTTTCCTGCCTGTATCCTCTATGTATCATCCCTGTATCTTTCCTGTATTCTCTATGTATCCTCCCTGTATCTTTCCTGTATCCTCCCCTACATCTTGTATCTCTATGTATTATTCTGGTATCCTCCATGTATCATCCATGTATCCTTCCTGTATCCTCTGTGCATCCTCCCTGTATTCCCCCTATATCCTCCCCGTATCCTCCCTGTATCCTCCCTGTATCCTCCCCGTATCCTCCCTATATCCTCCCCGTATCCTCCCTGTATCCTCCCTGTATCCTCCCTATATCCTCCCCGTATCCTCCCTTATCCTGAAATTAGTCGCGATGTCTGTATTAATCACCCTACGGGAGACACGAACCGCGGAATCAAGACGAATCGGTCGCGTGGAGACGGATTAGGAGAAAGAGATAAGAAATGTTATATATA
>NC_051417.1:33257383-33257713 GCF_015228065.2 Penaeus monodon | reverse complement strand
TCGGCCAGAATGAGCAGCGTTCGAAAATAACACCCCGTCACGGCGAGTCCTGCCTGTAACATCCCCGCACGAAAGACTATTCGCGTTGCAGGAGAAAACCCCATGGTAAACAAATACCGTTTCCATAGCAACCGTCTCGAGTCCGTCTCCCAAGTGCATTAACCTGTTGTCCTCGAACATGGTCATGCATCCGGACTATTAGCATGCATAAGGTCGGTCGTGGGGAACAAGTCTTGTCTGGCATACCATGACGCGCACCTGGGGCCTTCGCCACCACCCTCGGCTCCCCCCAAATCGACCTCCCTTTCTTACGCTTTCTCGAGTTCTGAT
>NC_051417.1:33256827-33257335 GCF_015228065.2 Penaeus monodon | reverse complement strand
ACCTTTGTTCGCGTGGCTATGGCGACCGAATATCATAATTGGGAAAGGTATTAGGGACTAGTAACATCGCATCGTGTCGGAGGGAAATGCAAGGACATGTAGGACCTTATATATATGCCATTGACTAATACCGTAAATAGTCTTTGTCTATATAACGTTGCTGGTAATAAACACGATCACCATTATGGATAGTGTTTAATGGCATATTCTGAGCAAATTAACACGATCACCATTATGGATAGTGTTTAATGGCATAATCCTAGCAAATTAACACGATCACCATTATGGATAGTGCATAGTGACATTCCTAGCACGGAGGAGGAGAAATACCCCCAGGAACATTTGCCTAAATGCCCTTGAAATATCTGCTGTGCATGTGACAAGTCTGCAGCTTCACAATGGCGTGGGCGGAGCGAAAAAAGGTTTGGAAATTCGAGTCGCCTTTGGTTTCCGGAAAAAGAGGGGGCGCTAATTCTCTTGGTGGGGGAGAAATTAAGATTTTTTCTCA
>NC_051417.1:33256503-33256686 GCF_015228065.2 Penaeus monodon | reverse complement strand
CGGATTAAACACGGAGAATTCTCGTTTGCACTTTCCTGATCTTTGTTTTGTCATAAAGTAGTTTATTGCTCTTTTAAGAGGGAATGAAAAATGTCGGAAACATATCGTTTGATTTCATATTCATAAAAGTATTAAATGTATTTATTTTACTTGCCAGGAAGTGAAAAGGAAAGAGAATTGGGG
>NC_051417.1:33255626-33255813 GCF_015228065.2 Penaeus monodon | reverse complement strand
ATGCGCCAGTCGAGTTCAGTTAATAAGAGTTAATCCGTGTTGATTTGTCTCGTGGCGTCAGTTCCTCACACTAAGAATATCGTAAATTCTTTGATGGTGTTGAGAGAATTGTGGTGAAATTTGGCAGAGGAAAAAGCACACGAAAGCATAGGCAGGTACGTAGAATCATTAAGGATATGCTGTCGCC
>NC_051417.1:33254441-33254950 GCF_015228065.2 Penaeus monodon | reverse complement strand
TCCCAACCTCCCCCCCCCCACCCACACGCGAAGAGCCCACTTCCCGCGCCACTAAAAGAGCGAGACATACGTTTCGTTAACCTTCCCCCCATTTCTTACTCCGTCAGCGTAGGGCGAAGTGACGAGCGATCAATGCGTCTAGACAGCTTCTCTCCGCTCCGTAAACATGGGCGGGGCAATTTAACTCCCTTCGCGATGCCCCTTGTGTAGTGGCATCGCGAGGGGCACTGTAAAATATCGCAAATTCGTCAGGTGTGTTCACTAGCGAGGTGCACGGTGTTCCACTCGCCATGTCGGTGTGTTCACTAGCCAAGGGGGCAGTGGCATCGCGAGGGGCATTGTGTTCACTAGCCAAGGGGGCAGTGGCATCGCGAGGGGCATTGTGTTCACTAGCCAAGGGGGCTGTGGCATCGCGAGGGGCATTGTGTTCACTAGCCAAGGGGGCTGTGGCATCGCGAGGGGCAAGGAAGGTGGGGGGGGGGGGGGTAAAAAGCAGGATAGAATATTGA
>NC_051417.1:33253303-33253767 GCF_015228065.2 Penaeus monodon | reverse complement strand
GCAAATCCCGGCTATTTATACTCCTATGAAATAAATTTTTCACATGCTTAAAAAAAAGTTATTGTTTTATCCATCACCCTTAATATGTGAGATTAACAACACCTTTTATACATTAAGTTCATGATGTTCAATATATTCAATGTGCATTTGCGATATTTAATTCTAAAATGATCTATGGGGTAGACAGCAGTATTTACTATCTAATAAGCGTCTATATATCTAATATGATAAACTTTTCAATATTACGAAGTTTTAAAAAATTAAAGTAAATATTTGTTAATACTTAAAGATGTGGAAAATTGCAAGTTCCATTGATATGTTTTATTTTTGGAAAAAGAGGAAAGTTTTGATTAAAGTGACGTTCCTCATATGTCTATACAGTGATAAAAAAAAAGAAACAAAAAAACATAGAGGTATTTAAATGTTGTTATTTACATAAATCTAACTGGACGTCACGATTGGGC
>NC_051417.1:33253157-33253266 GCF_015228065.2 Penaeus monodon | reverse complement strand
TATTGAGCAACAAATTATTTTTTTCATTTTATTAAACAAAGCATTTTATTTCAACCTACGACATTTCTTTAGTGATACCAAGTAATCGCACAAAATTTAAGTACATGTA
>NC_051417.1:33251062-33251662 GCF_015228065.2 Penaeus monodon | reverse complement strand
CTAATCGATGCTTAAATTACATAGACTATAAATTCGATTATCTCACAAAAATACATCCATACTATTCCAAGCTAAAAGTAAAAAAAAACTGCATATATTTCACGAACCGATTTCATTCCAGCTCACAAACCACAGACAACATCACAGCTTCGACGAGGGTGAAAAACCTAGCGAGTTTACCTTCGATTCTCAGCTCTTCAGGAAATGAGGAAATGTGGCCCGTTTGAACCGTGAAAGGTTTTCTGTGCGATTATTGATAAGTGGTTCGGAGATTTTCGATCACAAAGGCTTAGAAAGTGAGAAAGTGGAATGCATATCAGTCTCGAGGATTTTTCGTTCCGGAGACCCTGTTGGCTAGTTCGAAGGGCGTCAGGGAGATCTAGTATCGGGATTTGACTAGTCTGTGGAGGTGGATAAAACCCTGGATATTGGCCACGCGTGGTTTTCTCCTTGGCTAGTCTGTGGGAGTGGATGAAACTGTGTATATCGGGTCATAGACTGTTTCTTCTTCACTCTTAGGTGGGTGGTAGTCTGGTGGAGGTGGATGAAGCATTAAGAAATAAGTGAGATAAAGAAGAAGGAGAAGAGAAAGAGAGGGAA
>NC_051417.1:33250794-33250921 GCF_015228065.2 Penaeus monodon | reverse complement strand
TTATACCGAAGGCCTTGTCGCTATATTGCTTCTTGAATAATCTGTAGGAGCATGATAGCCAATCAGCCTTTCTCCTATTCTTCGCTTCCATGTCTTATCTACAATCTTTTTTCTGTAAAGGCTTAAA
>NC_051417.1:33250594-33250771 GCF_015228065.2 Penaeus monodon | reverse complement strand
ATCTGAACGCAAGTTGGTTTAATCTAAGGTGCGTAGATGGTGTGGGAATCGAACCGTCACATCGTTAAGACTCTGCGAAGTGCATGGAGAGAAACTTGATCGAGTTAATTTTGTAATGAAACTATAAAATTGTCAATCACACAGCTCCGATTTGCTAGATTCTCAGACTGCTCGGCC
>NC_051417.1:33249999-33250471 GCF_015228065.2 Penaeus monodon | reverse complement strand
CACTCAGTCATTTTCCTTCAGCAGGGTAAAGAATTCGTCTCTGAGATGAAGTGCATTTTGCCTTGCCTATAGTGTCTTTCTATGACTCTGACGCAACAGGGGACCCCATTCATCTTTCATCGTATGTATTAGGCGGGGTCGGGAAGTAAATGCGTTACAGTATGTTCTTATGATTTTAAATTTTCTTTCCCTTTCACGATCCTGCTTGGGATATACGCCAACTTGTTTCTAGAATCTTTAGAGACGCGGTATTTCAAAGGATTCTAATTATACAGGAACCAGAAAGGCGGAAAGAATAACACCTGTTTTACAGCAGTCGATTAATAGAATTACTTAGCACATGCCAACCCTATAGTACTTATTTTTTCGACATACTTCTGTCTCAATAAGCTACAAGAATAAAAAACAGACATGTTAATTTAATAAAGTAAATACTTACTACTAAAATTAATTCATAGCACGTGTGTGTGAG
>NC_051417.1:33249776-33249875 GCF_015228065.2 Penaeus monodon | reverse complement strand
CTTTCATTGCCATATCCTGCCATGCCTCCTGCCATTGCAACAACTGTCTATCAACAGACTTGGCAACAGATTCAGAGGTTTCACTAACAAGAACAATGG
>NC_051417.1:33249322-33249549 GCF_015228065.2 Penaeus monodon | reverse complement strand
GAATATTATGATTAGTTATTCAGTCTGTTTCGAATGTCAGCAGCAATATACAGTTACTTTATAAAAGAAAAAACACACGATCTTACGCCCTCTTCATTCTGGAAACGATAACCTAGTGATACCAGTATAATTGTAACGAAGAGAGAGAAAAGGTGTTAATCAGTGTGTTTCTTGGGTTCGATATAGATTTTCTCCATATATATCATGAGTGTAAGAGAAAGGAAAGA
>NC_051417.1:33248425-33248749 GCF_015228065.2 Penaeus monodon | reverse complement strand
GACAAACACATACAAAAAGCAGACATACGCAGAGACAAACAAATTCTCCAAAATCCATTCCTTCGCGTCTACAAAGCGCCGGGACCCTGATCCTAAACATACCCTGTATCTGCTCACAGACCCACACCCTCGCTCAAACCTTGCGTCGTCCTGCTGTCGCCTGAGCAGAGGTCCTTAGCAGAGGTCAGCAGGAGAGATGACCGCGATCGTGCAGTGCCCTGGGCGATGTATTCCGCCCTTTTGCCAAATTAACCGACCCAAGCCTTCGGAAACTGACCTCAAGGTGGGTGGATTCTGGCGTGTGAGCGGCTGCACCTCCGGATT
>NC_051417.1:33247486-33247576 GCF_015228065.2 Penaeus monodon | reverse complement strand
TTGTGGGAAAAGAAAGTGTTGCTTTGTAAATAATAAGGATTAAATTACGTCTCACTGATTTCATTTCTCTAAGTTGTTTCTTTGCAGGAT
>NC_051417.1:33246323-33246519 GCF_015228065.2 Penaeus monodon | reverse complement strand
GCTTGTAAGGATGTTGATGACCATGATTGTGGGTTGCGTCCCCTCCCTCTCCCAGCTTTTGCTTTTGTTGTTTATTATTGTAATATATATATAGAAAAATATTGTGGTATATCAGAATTATTGTGATATATCAATATTATTGTGATATATCAAAAGTATTGTAATATATAAAGAAATATTGCAATATATCAAAGTT
>NC_051417.1:33245653-33245782 GCF_015228065.2 Penaeus monodon | reverse complement strand
GCATACCTTTTTTATATATATTACAATAATTTTGATATATACTAATCTAATCCAAAACATATGTTATATAACGCAAAGAGAGAGAAAAAAAAATATTCTGATCTCAATTTATTACATTGTCCTGAATAG
>NC_051417.1:33245230-33245596 GCF_015228065.2 Penaeus monodon | reverse complement strand
ACATATGATGCGTCTATGGGATATTTCGTAATACATTCTACCATACATGGTTAATTCTACAATACGTAGTAGTATAAAGTACACACGATTTTATTGTTTTACATTACAGTACACGCTATTGTTTGAATTACATGTTTACGTTACAGTACATGTCATTTACAGCATACGAATTTGTTTACATCACAGTCCATGCGATTTAAAGTACAGCGCACGGCATTGTTAACACTGCAGTACACGTTACGGATGTGCTATAGTGCAGTCCATGGCTTACATTCTACGCACCCCTATCAAGCCTTTGTTTAAAAGACAAACATTCTGATCCGCAACAAATATATTGGATTTACTCTCCTTCTGAGATTTTTTTCT
>NC_051417.1:33245037-33245168 GCF_015228065.2 Penaeus monodon | reverse complement strand
CAGCCTCTTCCCCAAGCACTGATTTTCTCAAGACTTTCCCTGAGCGAGGGCGCGGGACAAGGTGGGGAAGAATGGGCGAAGTTCGCTAACTATAATGAACACTAGTTTTACATGCAACTTTTCGTAGACTG
>NC_051417.1:33244822-33244910 GCF_015228065.2 Penaeus monodon | reverse complement strand
GTGTGTGTGTGATGATATTTCTGTTGCAAAATTATGAAAATCGGATGCGTTTGTAAATATATGTATCAAAGCCAAAGTCAGCCCCGAT
>NC_051417.1:33243886-33244380 GCF_015228065.2 Penaeus monodon | reverse complement strand
ATAAACCGCTGCAGCTTATTCTTGCATTAACCAGCTTACAAATCATAGCATTCGAATGGTGGCCCTGAATCCCTAAAAGCTGATGTATATGATATTTCAGGCTCTGGTGTCTTCATCTGTATCTTCATCACCCCTTTGTTCGTCATAGGAATTTTATGCTTATATCAAAGGATGACAATTTGATCTTATCTTAGTAAATCAGGTAGGCCTTATGCTCTTTTCTTCTGATTCCTAATCTCTTATCACCAAATAGTTTGATTTACAAGACCTTATCTTCGCCGAAATAACAGGAATTCTTTGCGGTGAAGACTTGTTTATCAACAGATCTTTGTCTGTATAAGAGGCTAAAGGTTAAGAAAAAATGAATGAAATAAAATATCCCCATCCTTCCCCATCAATTCCTTCTCGATATCCTTTTATAGAAGCTTCAGGATGAAGACACCAAGTTTCGTACGGATATCCATCATTTACGATTCGAAATATCCTGAAAAGGG
>NC_051417.1:33243494-33243783 GCF_015228065.2 Penaeus monodon | reverse complement strand
GCGCTGCCTTGCTTGGAACGGGTTCTCAGTCTATGGCTAATCGAAGGAGCTTCTATTCGTCGAAGTTTAAGGATACATTTTGCGTGGTCTGAGGCAGCTCTGTTGATCTTTTTTTTTCCTTGTTTCTTCCTGGTTGTGGTAATGCAATGAAACCAGGCAGGTTTACAATGAAAAATCAGTACCTTTTTGTCGTTAATCCATTATTGACGGGTTGGTAGTCTCCAGACTTTTGATCTCGTGGGCGGTTTATTTAGAATCATTTAGGCCACGAATGGACTTTTCCATTAAG
>NC_051417.1:33243218-33243400 GCF_015228065.2 Penaeus monodon | reverse complement strand
GCAGGATGTATTATCATGAGGGCGGTTTGGTTGGAGTCAGCTGGGCCGTCGCTGGGTTCGCTCTTCTATGTCAGAGCTCCTATTTGGGCGTGAGAAAACCAGGGGATGATCGTTGACCCAAATCAGGGTCGGGTCTCCATTATTAGAGGGCAGGTATGTTCTTCAGGGTGGGCAGTCTGCGA
>NC_051417.1:33237369-33237461 GCF_015228065.2 Penaeus monodon | reverse complement strand
ATACTTCTGAATATCATATTACGCTTTACCTTAGCCAGAGAAGGATGTAAGACGAGCCAAGGGGCAAGGCGAGGAAGCAGGAGACGCAGAAG
>NC_051417.1:33237053-33237257 GCF_015228065.2 Penaeus monodon | reverse complement strand
CAAGCAGATGAAAAGCAGGTGAGAAAAGCAGAAGGAGATGAGAGAGCCAAGAGGAGAACGGAATGGGGGAATAGAGACAGGTGGAAGAAGCAGAAATTACAGACGGGGACAGCAGGAGAGGAAGACGCCCCAAAAGGGTAGAGGGGGGACAAGGGAGGAAGAGGGAAAAGAAGCAGGTGAAGAGAAAAGGAAAAAACTGATAAA
>NC_051417.1:33236472-33236913 GCF_015228065.2 Penaeus monodon | reverse complement strand
GACCTTCCTCTTGTAGGTATTTCAATACTTACAATCACTAAACTGGCTGGGTGTTCCTTTGGTGATATTTAATTACTTGCAACTTACTGTCTATTTTGATTTAATGGCGTATATGTAGGCCTACTTACTGCTGTGTCTCCTCTCGTCGGAGTGTCAGTACTTACAACTTGCTGACCTGCTAAGACCTCCGCTCAAGTACTTACAACCTGCTAGATCCATTAACACTTCCTGCTGGTTATGATTCAAGGTTGATTACCTGCTTAACCTGCTGAGCTTTCCTCTTCCTGCTGCTGGCGATCACTCGTGTTCCTTCCTGCCTCCTGCTGGCACTCTGATTCAACATGCTCGCTCCTCCCCCCCCTCATCATTCTGCATTATGAGACTTCCACCAAAATTCAGACATTACATATACAGAAACACTCGCATACACGCGAACAAAGA
>NC_051417.1:33233639-33235404 GCF_015228065.2 Penaeus monodon | reverse complement strand
AAATAATATGTAATGTAAAATAATTAAAATACACTCCAATTTGATTTTTTTTTTCAGCACCCCTCGCGCGTGTGTCCTGTTAAGCGAGTGGGCCCAGCGCGGGGTGTTCACGTGCTCATGTCGCCTGCATTTAAGGGGTCATTTCAGCCCCGTCAAGAATCCCCCCCGCGGTGACACTTCCTGGCCCAAGTTTGATTTAATTCCCGCTTGTTTCTGCCGCCTGTTCCTTTCCCCCGGGTTGCTGCCGCTGCTCCCTCGCCATAACTTTTGCGTTTCGTGCTGTTGGTTGGGGGGCCCCCGACGAGGCTTTCGCTGGCGCTCCTTCGAGCTCGCTCTTAGGCGCGGCTGCCTGTGGGTTTTGGGGGGGTTTTTGGGGGTTTTGGGTTTGGGTTGGGTTTGGGTTGGGGCTTTTTGGTTTTTTTGGTTGGTTGTGGGTTTTGGGTTTGGTTTTGGGTTTTGGTTTTGGGTTTTTTTGGGGGGTTTTTTGGTTGGCTTGGGTTGGGTTTTGGGGGGTTTTTTTGTTTGGTTTTGGTTTTGGGTTTTGGGTTTTGTTTGGTTGGTTGGTTGGGTTTGTTTTTGGGTTTGGTTTGGGGTTTTGGGTTTTTTTTGGTTGGTTGGTTTTTGGGTTTGTTTGGTTGGTTGGTTTTTGGGGTTTTGGGTTTGGGTTTGGGGGTTGGTTGGGTTTTTTGGTTGGTTTTGGGTTTTTGGGTTGGGTTGGGTTTGGGTTTGGTTTTTTGGGTTTGTTTGGGGTTTGGGTGGTTTTTTGGGTTTAATTTTTTTGGTTGGGTTGGGGGTTTTATTGGTTGGTTTGGCTGGTTGGGGGGTTTTTTTGGGTTTTGGTTTTGGGTTTGGGTTTTGGGTTTGGTTTTGGGGGGCCTGTTTTGGTTTTTTGGGGTTTGGTTTGGGTTTTGGGTTTTGGGTTTGTTTTTGGGTTTGGTTTTGGTTTTTTGGGGGTTTTTTTTGGTTTGGGGTTTGGGTTTTGGGTTTTTTTTTTTTGGGGTTTTGGGTTGGGTTTTGGGGGGGTTTTTTTGGTTTTTTTGGGGTTTTTGGGTTTTTTTGTTTGGGTTTATTGGTTGGTTTTTTTTTGGGGTTTTGGGGGGGGGTTTTGGGTTTTTTGGGGGGTTAGTTGGGGGGTTTTTTGTTGGTTTTGGTTGGTTTGGTTTTTGAAATTTTTTTTTTGGGGGTTTGGGTTTGGGTGTGGGTTTTGGCGGTTGGTTGGGTTTCTTTTGGTTTTTGGGGTTTTTTTTTTTTTTGGGTTTTTTTTGTTTTTTTGGTTGGTTTTGGGTTTTTTTTGTTTTTGGTTTTGGTTTGGTTTTTTGGGTTTTTTTGTTTTTTTTTGGTTTGTTTGGTTTTTGGGTTTGGGTTTTGGGGTTTTTTTTGTTTGGTTTGGGTTTGGGTTTTTGGGGTTTGTTTTTTTTGGTTGGGTTTGGGTGTGGGTTTGTTTTTTGTTTTGGGTTGGGTTCGGGTTTTTTTTGTTTAGTTTTTTTGGTTGGGTTTGTTTGGGTTTTGGGTTTGGTTTTTTTGGTTGGTTGCGGGTTTTTTTGGTTGGTTGGTTGTGGGTTTTTTTTTTTGTTTTTGGTTGGTTTTGGGTTTTGGGTTTTGTTTGTTTGTTTTTGGGTTTGGGTTTGGGTTGGGTTTTTGGGTTTGTTTGTTTGGTTTTGGGTTTTGTTTGGTTAGTTGGTTGGGGAAATTTTTTTGTTTTTTTTTGGTTGGTTGTGGGTTTTTTTTGGGTTTTCTTGGTTGGGGTTTTGGGTTTGGTTTTTTT
>NC_051417.1:33232298-33233604 GCF_015228065.2 Penaeus monodon | reverse complement strand
TGGGGTTTTTTGGTTGGTTGGTTTTTATTTATTTGTTTGGTTGGTTTTGGGTTTTGGGTTTTTTTTGGGTTTCTTGGTTGTGGGTTTTTTTTGGTTGGTTTTGGGTTTTGAGGGTTTTTTTGGTTGGTTGGTTGTGGGGTTTTTTTGGTTGGTTTGTTGTTTTTTTTTTGGTTGGTTTTGGGTTTTGTTTTTTTGGGTTGGGGTTTGGGTTTTGGGTTTGGTTTGGGGTTTTTTTTTGGTTTGGGGTTTTGGGGGTTTTGTTTCGTTGCTGGTTGTGGGTTTGGTTGTTTGGGGGGGTTGGGTTGGGTTTCGGGTCTGTTTGGTTGGTTTTGGGTTGGTTTTTGGGTTTGGTTGGTTTTTTTTTTTGGATGGTTGGTAGCGGGTCTGTTTTTGGGGGGGTTGGTTTGGTTTTGGGGTTTTGGGTTGGTTTTTTTGTTTTGGTTTTGGGTTGGGTTTCGGGTTTTTTTGTTTGGTTGGGTTGGGTTTTGGGTTTCGTCGGTTAGGGTTTGGGTTTGGGTTTTGGGGTTTGTTTTTTTGGTTGGTTGGTTGTTGGTTTGTTTGGTTGGTTGGTGTTGGGGTTTGGGTTTGTTTGGTTGTTAGTTGGTTGTGAATTTGTTTGTTTGGTTGCTTGGTTGTGGGTTTGTTTGGTTGGTTGGTTGGTTGTAGGTTTGTTTGGTTGGTTGGTTGTGGGTTTGTTTGGTTGGTTGGTTGTGGGTTTGTTTGTTTGTTTGGTTGGTTGGTTGGTTGTGTGTTTTTTTTGGTTGGTTGGTTGTGGGTTTGTTTGTTTGGTTGGTTGTGGGTTTGTTTGGTTGGTTGGTTGTGGGTTTGTTTGGTTGGTTGGTTGTGGGTTTGTTTGGTTGGTTGTGAATTTGTTTGTTTGGTTGGTTGGTTGTGGGTTTGTTTGGTTGGTTGGTTGTGTTGGTTTGTTTGGTTGGTTGGTTGTGGGTTTGTTTGGTTGGTTGGTTGTGGGTTTGGTTGGTTGGTTGGTTGTGGGTTTGTTTGGTTGGTTGGTTGTGGGTTTGTTTGGTTGGTTGGTTGGTTGTAGGTTTGTTTGGTTGGTTGGTTGTGGGTTTGTTTGATTGGTTGGTTGGTTGTGGGTTGTTGTGGTTGGTGGTGGTGTGGTTGTGGTGGTGTGCTTGTTGTGGGTTGTTGGTTTGGTTGGTTGTGGGTTTGTTTGGTTGTTGGTTGTGGGTTGTTTGTTGGTGGTTGGTTGTGGTTTGTGTTGGTTGGTTGGTTGGTTGTGAGTTGTTTGTTTGGTTTGCTTGTGTTGTGGGTTTGTCGTTGGTTGGTTGGTTGGGTTGTTGGG
>NC_051417.1:33231713-33231831 GCF_015228065.2 Penaeus monodon | reverse complement strand
TCCTCTCACTCTCGGATCCTTTACTTCGACCATTTAATCGGCGAGTGTCGAGAGGGACGACTGCGCTGGGGTCCCCTTTCTTCCGTGCATGACACTGCATGTCTGTTTCGACTTCGGT
>NC_051417.1:33231146-33231274 GCF_015228065.2 Penaeus monodon | reverse complement strand
AACCTATCCACTCCCTCTTATATCTTAATACGTTAACGGTATCTTATCAACTATAACATGGATATTATCGTTCCTAAAAACTCCATCTAATCAGCATATCCCTATTTCTACAGGCATCAGCAGAGCCA
>NC_051417.1:33229924-33230093 GCF_015228065.2 Penaeus monodon | reverse complement strand
TTTCCAATCCTCTCTAATTACTCTTCGTTTCTATTCACAATACTCTCTTCTTCATTTCACCGAAAGCCTCTTTTTTTTTTAATAACTCGGGTGTTCACAACGTCAGAAGCATTGGCTTGCCTCGTCCTTGTAAGTGTTTGTGCGAGAAAATGGAAAGGGTGTGGGATTG
>NC_051417.1:33227629-33229695 GCF_015228065.2 Penaeus monodon | reverse complement strand
ATCCATCACTTCATCGACGTTCCCAATCGAAGACGATCTTTATAATTAGCCAAAAAAGATGCACACCTACCATCACTCAAATTTGAACAATTCGACGATGAAAACCTCTAAACTCAAGCAACCGCACAAGATGAACTAATTTTCATCACGAAAAAAAAAACACATTCTACATTAAACGTGTTCTCTCCATCGATAATTTTCCGCAAAGTTTGTTCTCAGAGCTAGTTCTCAAGAGTGAAAGATCTCCACAGAGTGAGTGAGTGTTCAAGACTGTTCAATGTAAATATCTTCAGAATGAGTTCATAAGAGTTCCTAGAGGCAGTTATCCATAGGGTGAGTTCTCCAGATTTCTTAGAACAAGGTTTCTGCAAGAGTGAGTCCTCACGAGTTCTAAGAGTGAGTTCTCTCAAGTTTTCAGAGTAACGTTTCAGCAGCGGGGTTTCTCCATCGCTCTCAGAGTAACGGCTCCACGGGGTATAAACGAGATCTCAGCGGAGTGAGTTTTTTTTTTTTTTCAAAGAGTATGTTCTCTACGGAATAAGATCTCTACAGAGCAAACTTTTCTGTAAGTTCTGTAAGAGTAGATTTTCAGCATAACAGGATGTCGACTGGTGACCAAGTATCACACAGGTCTTCCAAAGAGCAAGTTTTCAGAGCCACATACTACATGGGAAAAGTCCTTTAAACAGTAAGTCCACTGATCAGGTTCCGCACAAACCGAGTTCTTCGCAAAATAAGTTCCACACAGACCGAGTTGTCCACACCGCGTGTTCTCCATTTCTACATGGAGTATGTTCTCCAAATGAACAAATCCCCAACATTCTTGCACAAAAGTGTTTCCCAATGAACTGAATTTCCATTTATCCACGAAATTATTTCCCTCCACAAAATGAGTTCTCCATTTCTCAACAGAAACAGGTTTCCGGCAGATAAGATTCTCCACTTCTCCAGCAAGTTCCTTACAAGTCCCGCCCTGAGAAACCTCTCCTGCAGCACCGGTGAAACGTATCGCCACCGAAGCGTGTCAGAGGCAGAACCGACCTATGTCTCTCCTCCGCCGTCCGTCCTCCGCTTTGCATGGCCATAGGCGGATGACAAACTTCGCTCAGGCGTGAAACTTTGGCGACGTTTCCAGTAAACTTCAGTCAGGCATGGAACCTCGGTTTCATTTTTCAGGTAACCTGCGCACAGACATGAAACTATGCCGACATTTCCTCTAAACTTAACTCAGACATGAAACTTCGATGGCATTTCCGCTAAGCTTAACTCAGACATAAAACTTCGTTAGGAGTCAGGAACCTTCGGTTACATATATCCTCTGAACTTCCCTCAGACATGAAACTTCGGTGACATTTCCGGTAAACGTCACCTATTCACGAAATTTCTCCTAGAGATTTCCTTGAGTTTCCAGTCACGTCGACATACACCAAAAGGGACTCCTTAGATGGCAAAATGTGCAGTGAAGAACGATTTCTGTAGCCTTGATGTGACCATTTCTTCTCCTGGTTTCAAGACCATTGAAGACCATTGAAGTTTCAAGACCATTCAAGACCTTGATGTGACCATTCCAACTCCTGGTTTCTGTCACGTCGACATACACCAAAAAGGATACCTTAGATGGCAAAATGTGCAGTGAAGAACGAGGAACTGCCACGTGATTTCTGTAGCCTTGATGTGACCATTCCTTCTCCCGGTTTCAAGAGATTGGGTGAAATTGTGACCGAGGGATTCTTGAGATTGGATAGACTGTGACTAGGGATTCATAAGATCGAGTGGATTGTGACTTGGGGTTCAAGAGATGGTTGACTGTGACTGGAGATTCAAGACGTTGAGTGGAGTGTGACTTGGGGTTCAAGAGATGGTCGACTGTGACTGGAGATTCAAGACGTTGAGTGGAGTGTGACTTGGGGTTCAAGCGATTGGTGCACCTGGACTGGAATGGACACTCCCAATCACCTAAAGGAATTATGGAAAATGTCAGTTGGATATATTAGGAATAACTATGTTATTCCTGGACTCATATTTAACTGAGCGTGTCCGTGTTATCGATTTGGAAGTACGTTGTA
>NC_051417.1:33226978-33227374 GCF_015228065.2 Penaeus monodon | reverse complement strand
AAGCACATAACTCGTTCAGTTTTTTTTTTTGTATTCAGAAATGAGAAAGAGACAGATCACCCCCCCCCCCCCAGTCAGCTCACTCGACCTAGTCAGCTCAAAGTCGCAGGTAAAACGTCAAAGCTACGGGTATTTGCAACGGCGTCGAAATGATTGCAACAGTTGGGTGGTATTGAAAAGTTTTCCGGGAGGTTCATGCAGTCATGGCGGTGCTGGGGAGGCAATAGTATGACGCAATATCCTTTGCTTTTTTTTTGCTCTTGGTACTGTAAGCAAATGTACTGTATTTTTGTTTGTTTCTTTGCTTTTCGTTTTTGTTCTGTCGATTGCAACGAAGGATGACTTTTATTTTCCTTTGCTAATTTTGATTGAATATCTTGTATGAGGGATATTTCA
>NC_051417.1:33225638-33226324 GCF_015228065.2 Penaeus monodon | reverse complement strand
CTGCTGTATTTCATCCTTTCAGTTTTAACTTTCTCATCTAACGCAATTTCACGTAAAAGTACCACCTATTTTTATAACCTCAGCACGAACACGCCATCTATCCTTCCTCTATATAAAGCAATAACATTAACATTAAAAAATAGTAATGCTGATAATCACAATAAACACACAAACCCCATTTTCAAACGCATCTTATGATATCTTACCCAACATGTCTTCAACACGTTCTCGCTGTCACCATACGTCACTCTTAAACACAAGTTTCGCCTCTCACGCTTAACTTATGCACACATCCCAAACCTGAATTCACAGCAGTACTCCAGCCAGCCTGAAATTCGTCACTGATATTTCTCCAGTATCTCTGACACTAGACACGCGATCCGAATGATGGAAAATGCACGATTGAGCCGAAGTGCAGAATTATCATGTTAGTTCCTTATACCATATATACAAATGCCGTGTTTTTTGGGGGGGATTTTTTTTTTTCATTTGTTCGGTGGGGTGGGGGTGGAGGGTGATTTATAAGTCTTATGATGTTGGAGCTTGAAGCTTGCGTGATCGTCTGTTCATAGATATGTGTTTGTAAGTTTGAGTATTTGTGTGCGAGGATGTATGAAGTGAGCAAATGTTTATATATGTGTGTGTTTATTTCTCTCTCCTTTTTTATCTTCCTGTCCCTTCCCAGC
>NC_051417.1:33224850-33225501 GCF_015228065.2 Penaeus monodon | reverse complement strand
CTCACCCTCCGCCTCCCACCCACATTCTCACACACAACCAAATACCTCCACACACACGCATACTCACACCTACCTCTCCTACCCTCACACACACACACACTCACCCCCAACCCCTTCCTCACACAAAACCTCATTCCCACCCACTACCCTCTGGCTTACACACACACTCACCCACCTCCGATCTGCTATCTACACCTTCCTTCCTACCACACACACAGTCCCTCACTCCCCACTTCTTCCCCACACTCACGCCCCCACCTTCATCCCCTCCTTACCCCCACCCCCAAACACCCCCACCCCCGCACACTCCCATCCCCTTCCCCTACACTCCACGCACACCTTCACCCCCTTCTCCCCCCACCCTCCACCCTCCTCACTCCCTCCCCCTCCCCACCTCCTCCTCCTCACCCCCAAACCCTCTCTTAACCCACCCACCTCCTCCCTCTTCACCCCCAAAACCTCTCTTAACCCACCCACTTCCTCCCTCCTCACTTCATCCCCCACCCCCCACCCCTCTCTCAACCCACCCACCCGAACCTCAGACGAAGAAGCAGCACTTACGATCTGTTCCTCCGCCGACCTCGACCCGCCTGTGTCTATGTGCCTTGCGAAAAGTTTGTTACACCGCGGGGTAAAAACAACACGCGATGT
>NC_051417.1:33224690-33224759 GCF_015228065.2 Penaeus monodon | reverse complement strand
AGACTTCAATTAATTACCGGGGTTTTTCTGTGACGGCGAATAATAAAGTTTTGCGAGGAGAGAACTTGG
>NC_051417.1:33224261-33224413 GCF_015228065.2 Penaeus monodon | reverse complement strand
CAGTTATTCATGGTTTGTGCTGAATGCCCTCTGGGTGGCTGTGCTAGGGGAGGCGGGATGGGGGAGGAGCAGGTGGGGGTGAAGATGGGGAAGGGATGGCAGAGATGGGGGAGACCGAGAGAGGTGAAGGATGGGGATGGGGTGACAGAGAT
>NC_051417.1:33223717-33224039 GCF_015228065.2 Penaeus monodon | reverse complement strand
CATATAAAGTAAATCCTATAACGCAATAAATAAATGTCCCTGTTGGTCGTCAACCGGAGTCATGGGAACACTCAGACTCGGCCTCACATAGGACAGAATCGCTTGTGCAATGCAAAATGGTGTTTATTGCTTAACTCCTCGATGGGATAAACTCCGTATCACTTCAACGCGCATGACCTACAGATATCCCATTTCAGCATCTTGGATACATCTCTTATTGCAGCATCCCATAAGGTTTCCCAGACCTGTGTCTTGTGTGCGAGTTTCGACCTTGCAACAGTGTGTAGGCCTGCAACATGACACGAGAGGAGGGAGGGGCGCT
>NC_051417.1:33223150-33223406 GCF_015228065.2 Penaeus monodon | reverse complement strand
GCGTTCTAGCGACCTTCCAGATCCGTACCAGTTAAAAGGATCTCCACGAGTGTGTTGCGCAGGATGGCCAAGGTGATACTCCGCTAGTCACCTTGATGTCATAACTGCGCAAGGAAGGACACCCTCTTCCTCTGCGCTCTCGCCATTCCGTGTCACTCCTGCGTTTTCTCTGCTCTGAACTGCGCCAATCCGCTTTTTCTTACAAGGTCACCAAGGCACTGATGTTATGATCTGGACACCTGTGTGTAGGAGAGCG
>NC_051417.1:33222551-33222888 GCF_015228065.2 Penaeus monodon | reverse complement strand
GAAAGACAATAACAATGGGAATTATTCACCATATAGCGAATACGACGTAAATGTGTTTGAGTGGCAGCAACAAGATATTTATGTCATAGCGAGAGTGTTAGCGATAGTTGCAGGAGAGTGAATCCGCGAAGGGTCAGAAGGGTAGCATAATAGTAAAAAAAAAGAGAAAATTTTTTGCTTTGACTTTCATAGTATCCGCAAAGGCGATAACAGTAATAAAGACTCAATCCTCCCAGCTAAAACCTATAGTGCTCCTAGCGAGAGTCTTAACAAGGGTACCTCTCATATAAAGGCTTATCGCGCACTATTTACCAAGGTTCTACTTAAGAGAACTCGT
>NC_051417.1:33221519-33222431 GCF_015228065.2 Penaeus monodon | reverse complement strand
TTATATTTCTGTGCGTTCGCCCTCTTTGTGGGTCCCGCCTCATCGCCTCCAACCGGTAACAAGGAAACCCGGAATATGTAAGTTCAAAGGCTGTAATGAAGGCCTGTAATGCAGTTGATGTACTCAGTGTAATAAGGACCAACTGGAAGTATATGAGTATATTGTTCTTCTTTTCGTTTTATATCTATTACACAATTTGCAAGAAGTATGATAGGTACTTAGAATGGCTGTAATGTTCCGATGTACTTTATGTAATGGAGATAACAGGAAGGCTATTAGTACATTTTTTTTATATATACATTTTATAAGAAGACTGATACGATATGCCTTCCGAATTGTAACTTCCTTGGTGTACTCGTGACATAATAGAACCGCACGTCTGTTATTAGGTCTTTGAAAGCTGATTTCTTTTTATTGTCTGTTTAATACAAGAAACCCGATATGATATGTACTTTGATTGGCTTCACTGTGTATGACTCGATCTATTCATGTAAGAACGGAACCGGAAGTCTGTTAGTACATTTCCTAAGTGTTCTGATTTATTTTTATTTTTATTTTTCGTTTCATCCGATCGACCTGATGTAGTAGACCTTCTCAATGTAATATATAAAAGACCCCGATCGCATTTTTGAATGCTTTGATACCCACCTTTCCCTTTCATTTTTTTGTGCTGCGTTTTTTTTCCATAAATCTTCAAAAACTGTCAAAAAAAAGTCTTCTTCTGCGTCGTTGGTCTTAGCCGACTGTTCCGCTAATCCGACCTGTTGCTTCCGGATCCCATTGTAAGAAGTTCTGTTGCGTCGGGTCCGTATGGCGCAACACAGATTCTCGCGCAGGTAAATGCGATTATGGACGCTCGCGTGTGTATGCGTGTACACACACTCAGAGCATACGTACATTCGTACACTGATA
>NC_051417.1:33221010-33221418 GCF_015228065.2 Penaeus monodon | reverse complement strand
TCTCCTTCCTCTCCTTCTCCTTCCCAATCTCCTTCCACCCCTTCCTTTCCTACCTCTCCTTCTCCCCTTCCTCTCTTACTTCTCCTTCTCCCCCCTCTCCTCCTTTCCCTTCCTCCCCTTGCTTCCTCCCCTTCCTCTCTCCTTTTCCCCCTCTCCTCCCTCTCCTTCCCCTTCCTCTCTTACTTCTCCTTCTCCCCCCTCTCCTTCTCCTCCTTCTCCTTCCCCTTCCTCTCTTACCTCTCCTTCTCCCCCCTCTCCTCCCCCCTTCCTCGGCGACGAAGGAAGGAGGGAAGGAGAGGGGGGAGAGGGGGAGGGGAGGGGCGTGGGCACGAGCGAAGGATGCCATTCATGAGCTGCAGATAATGGGCGGAAGCTGAAGGACTCGGCTCCGAGGAGGCGGAGCAGCGG
>NC_051417.1:33218631-33218747 GCF_015228065.2 Penaeus monodon | reverse complement strand
CAGCGGCGGCGGCAGTGCTGGCGGCGGGAACAGATGTCCTCGAGACCTGCTTATCGACCCCGGCCGCCCCGCCACCGCGAGTACGGGAGAAAATAATTGATTAGTTCTGATAGGAA
>NC_051417.1:33217971-33218521 GCF_015228065.2 Penaeus monodon | reverse complement strand
TTAGCTGCTCGAGTACCTGCCAAAAAAAGCCTTCTGCGCCTTCTGCTGTCGGGTATTTCGGGAGAGAGATAACCTGCTGGCTGCGGGTTTCCCTTCTTGCTTTGGAGACCAAACCTCTCGCTTTAATAACCCGCGGGGTGATTCTACTTACAACCTGTTTTTCTCTCGTGTTAGGACTTACACAACTCGCTTTAATAACCTACCAGGACTTACACAACTTGCTTTAATAAGCTACTGGGTGTTCCACTTACAACCTGCTACTGGCGTCTTCTCTCTTCTGGGTGTGTCAGTACTTGGATCTACTTGACTTTGTTCTTGTTAGTGTGTCAGTACTTACAGCATAGCTAGACCTGCTCTGATCCTTCCGTTGGTGGTTAGTACTCTGATTCTGCTTGGATTTCATGTCGCGGATGTGTAAGTACAGTGAGCATGTAGGCTCTCCCTCTTGCATGAGTGTTAGTACTTACAACTAACTTTACCTACTGGATTTCCTCGACTTGTTGGTGTTTTGGTACTAACAATTTACTGTCTTTTCGACTTACTGATCTTT
>NC_051417.1:33217485-33217871 GCF_015228065.2 Penaeus monodon | reverse complement strand
GACCTTCCTCTTGTAGGTATTTCAATACTTACAATCAGCTAAACTGGCTGGGTGTTCCTTTTGGTGATATTTAATTACTTGCAACTTACTGTCTATTTTGATTTAATGGCGTATATGTAGGCCTACTTACTGCTGTGTCTTCCTCTCGTCGGAGTGTCAGTACTTACAACTTGCTAGACCTGCTAAGACCTCCGCTCAAGTACTTACAACCTGCTAGATCCATTAACACTTCCTGCTGGTTATGATTCAAGGTTGATTACCTGCTTAACCTGCTGAGCTTTCCTCTTCCTGCTGCTGGCGATCACTCGTGTTCCCTTCCTGCCTCCTGCTGGCACTCTGATTCAACATGCTCGCTCCTCCCCCCCCTCATCATTCTGCATTATGAG
>NC_051417.1:33216077-33216408 GCF_015228065.2 Penaeus monodon | reverse complement strand
TACACATACACTCCAATCGATTTTTGTTCTCAGCACCCTCTCGCGCGTGTGTCCGTGTGTAAGCGAGTGGGCCGAGCGCGGGGTGTCAGCGTGACTCATGTCAGCCTGCATTTAGGCGTCATGTCAGCCCCGTCAAGAATCCCGAAGCGGTGACACTTCCTGGCCCAAGTATTGATCAATTCCTGCGTGTACTGCCGCCTGTCTCCTCCCCGGCTTGCTGCCGCTGCTCCCTCGCCATAGGCTCTGCGTTTCGTGCTGTTGGTTGGGGGCCGCCGACGAGGCTTTCGCTGGCGCTCGCTTCGAGCTCGCTCTTAGGCGCGGCTGCCTGTGG
>NC_051417.1:33212326-33212577 GCF_015228065.2 Penaeus monodon | reverse complement strand
CCGATCCAACACAAACCATTTATATAGAATAACTCACGGACCATAATTCCCACATAAAAAAGGGAAAAAAAGGTATTTGGTTTAATATATATCAGCCACGAGAGTTCAAATTTTAGGCGAACATCAGTTGCTGCATTATTCACGCCGCCAACAGCTTAAAGTTGGAGTTAGTACCAGTAGCAGCAGTGCCATGAAAACAATGATACCAGAAACCTATGGCGTGGGGAGTTGTGTCGTTCGTGGTAACAGTG
>NC_051417.1:33211293-33211998 GCF_015228065.2 Penaeus monodon | reverse complement strand
GTGGCTGATTGAGAAATGGATAGGTAAATTCGTGTTTACAGAAAGTGCCAGCGATCTGAGGCACCTAATTTGCACGGCACTTGCTCTCTCGCTCTCTGTCCCATCACCGGATTCAGGCGAAGGAAAATACCAGCTACCAGGTTCGTTCCTTAAGGGAGGAAGGAAGTCGCTAGGGAGGTATTAACTTGTAGGAAGGTCCAGGGTAAGGTTCTGGTATCTTTCAGGGTATTATTGGTACGTTGGGGGGTATTTTTGGTACGTTGGGGGTATTGTTGGTACGTTGGGGGCATTGTTGGTGTGGTGGGGGGTACTATTGGTACGTTGAGGGTATTTTTGGTACGGTGAGGATATTGTTGGTACCTTTGAGGGTACTGTTGGTACGTTGAGAGTATTGTTAGTACGTTGGGGGTATTGTTAGTAACTATGAGGGTATTGCTTTTACCTTTGAGGGTATTGTTGGTACGTTGAGGGTATGTTGTTGGTACCTTTGAGGGTATTGTTGGTACGTTGAGGGTATGTTGTTGGTACCTTTGAGGGTATTGTTGAAGTTTCCGTTTTCTTTACTTTTTTGCGTTTTTGTTTTTTGCGTCAGCGTTTTACTGTTGTTGTTCGCTTCTTTTATTTGTTTGTTGATTGACTTGTTTTTAAATGTAATAATAACATCGTCTATTTGATCATATGTCCTTACGTTAAGTATTAAGTCAT
>NC_051417.1:33209105-33210844 GCF_015228065.2 Penaeus monodon | reverse complement strand
GTTGATCTTGTTGGTAAGTGTGAACATCTCAAGATCCCTCACGCAAGCGCACGCACAGACACACGCAAACCCTAAAACAGACTCTTCCTCTTCCTCTCACACCCTTTCTTCTCCTCTCCTTCTCTTCCTCCTTTCCTTCCCTTTTCTCTCTCGCTTCCTTCTTGTCTCTCTGGGCTCTCTTGTCGCTTCTCTTGCTCTCCCTCTCTTCCTCTTTTCTGTAATTCTTTCCTCTCTCTTTCTTCTTGTCTCTCTCTTCCCTCTTCCTCTTTCTCTCTCCCTACTCCCTTCTTCATTTATTTCCTTCTTCCTTCTCCCTTTCTTCCTACTTCTCTTTTTCCTCTTCCTTCATTTCCTTCTTCTCTCTTCTTCCCCTTCTTCTTCTTTCTCTCCTCTTTCCAATTTCCTTTTAATCTCTTTCCTCTTTTGTTCCTTCTTCCCTCCCTCCCCCTCTCTTCCATCTCTCCTCTCTTCCTCGTCATTTCTTCCCTCCCTTCCCTTGCTCCCCTCTTCCCCTCCCACCTCTTCTCCCTCACTCCCCTCTCCCACCCTCCTTCACTCTTCCCTTCCTCCACCCTTCCTCCCTCCACCCTTCCTCCCTCCCCCCTTCCTCCCTCCCCCCTTCCTCCCTCCACCCTTCCTCCCTCCACCCTTCCTCCCTCCCCCTTCCTCCCTCCACCCTTCCTCCCTCCCCCCTTCCTCCCTCCACCTTTCTTCCCTTCCCCTTCCTCCCTCCACCCTTCCTCCCTCCCCCCTTCCTCCCTCCCCCCTTCCTCCCTCCACCCTTCTCCCTCCACCCTTCCTCCCTCCCCCCTTCCCCCTCACCCCTTCCCTCCCCTCCCCCCTTCCCCTTCCCCCCCCTTCCTCCTCCCCCCCCCCTCCACCTCCTCCCTCCCCCCCCTTCCTCCCCTCCCCCTTTCCCCCTCCCCCCTTCTCCCTCCCCCTTCCTCCCTCCCCCTTCCTCCCTCCACCCTTCCTCCCTCCCCCCTTCCTCCCTCCCCTTCCTCCCTCCACCCTTCCTCCCTCCACCCCTTCCTCCCTCCCCTTCCTCCCTCCCCCTTCCTCCCCTCCCCCTTCCTCCCTCCACCCTTCCTCCCTCCACCCTTCCTCCCTCCACCCTTCCTCCCTCCACCCTTCCTCCCTCCCCCTTCCTCCCTCCACCCTTCCTCCCTCCCCCCTTCCTCCCTCCCCCCTTCCCCCCTTCCCACCTTCCGTCCCCCCCCTCCCTCCCTTCACCCTTCCTCCCTCCCCCCTTCCTCCCTCCCCCCTTCCTCCCTCCACCCTTCCTCCCCCCCTTCCTCCTCCCCCCTTCCTCCCTCCCCCCTTCCTCCCTCCCCCTTCCTCCCCCCCACCCTTCCTCCCTCACCCTTCCTCCCTCCCCCCTTCCTCCCTCCCCCTTCCTCCCTCCACCCTTCCTCCCTCCCCCTTCCTCCCTCCCCTTCCTCCCTCCCCTTCTCTCCTCCACCCTTCCTCCCTCCACCCTTCCTCCCTCCCCCTTCCTCCCTCCCCCCTTCCTCCCTCCCCCTTCCTCCCTCCACCCTTCCCCTCCCCCCTTCCTCCCTCCCCCCCTTCCTCCCTCCCCCCTTCCTCCCTCCACCCTTTCTCTTCTCTCCTCCACTCCCCTCCCCCCTCTCTCCTCTTCCTCCCCCACCCTCCCGCCGGTGCCCGGGGTCCTGTGCCAAAAAGGGCGGTTTGAGTGAGTAGTTTCCATCAGAACCTAAATAAGGGGGGAGTTTGGGTAT
>NC_051417.1:33207589-33208566 GCF_015228065.2 Penaeus monodon | reverse complement strand
CCTTTCTCCCTGACAACAGCAGCCTAGGCCTACGGACGAGGGGAAGCTCCGATCACCACGCAACACAAATTAGGCTTGATACATAGGGAGCGAGAGAGAGAAGGAGATGAACCGTGCCTAGGCGTGGGACGAGGGGGGGGAGGGGGAGAGAGGTGTGGGAGAGGAGGGAAGGACGAAGGGAAAACGGGGGGGGGAGCATGAGGGGAGGGAAGGGAGGGTGGACGGAGGGAGAGGGAGGACGGAGGGAGAGAAGGAGAGGAACTGTATTAGGCGTGGGACAAGGGGGGGGAGGGGAGGGAGAGGAGGAAAGGGGAGGGAAAGGGAAAAAGGGGGAACATGAGGGGTAGGGGGTGGGGGGAGGGCGAAGTGAGCATGAGAAGAGGGGAATGAAACAGAGGGAAGAGAAGAGGAGAGGAGGAGGACGTGGAGGAGAGGGGGAGCATGAGGAGAGGGGAGGGAGAGGAAGTAAGAGGAAGGAGGAGGAAAGGGAGGAGAGGGAGAGGAGAGGGGGGGAGGGGAGGGGGTGGGCATGGAAGCTTGATGGAAGAACGGAGGGAAGGGAGATAGGAGGACGAGAGGAAAGGGGAGAAGGGGGAGAAGAAGAGGAAGAAGACGTGGGAGAAGAGGAGAGGAGACGTGAGAGGAGGAGGGAGGACGAAGGAAGAGGGAGAGAGAGAGAGAGGGAGAGATGAAGGGTGATAGAAAAACAGTAGAAAGAGGAGATGGAGGATGGGAAGGAAAGAGAGAGGAGGAGGACGAAGGGAGAAGAAAGAGGTAGGAGGGGAAAACGAGGGGAAAGGCCTGACCCCTGGCGATGAAGGAGGAGGAGAAGGGATGATACTGCAGGATACTTTCGTGTTTCGTTTGGGAGGGGGGGAGGGGGGTCCATAAGGGAAGGGGGGAGGGGGTTAGGCCTATGGTGTCTGAAGGTTTTACTTTCCCTGAAATGACTTTTCTGGATTGAATGAGGTAATCTC
>NC_051417.1:33206888-33207274 GCF_015228065.2 Penaeus monodon | reverse complement strand
TTGACACCTGACACCCGTAGAGGATGATCCTCCTCCAAGACGACCCCAGAGGACGACTCCCCATTTCGAGGACGACCCCTTTCGAGGACGACCACCCTCGAGAACGACCACCCTCGAGGACGACCTCCCTCAACCTCATTCCTTCAGCCGGACCTCCTTCTCCTCCGCGATCAGTCCCCGAGAACGAGCTTCATCGCGACATTAACGGCGGGCGGCGTCGTGGGCGTGCGGGGGCGTGATATTAGTCGCGTGAAATATTTGTTATCGAGAAGGCGCCGAGGGAGGGAGGGGGGGAGGAGGTGGGGGGTGGGGGGGTAGTGGAGGGGAAGGAGGGGAGTGGAGGCGGGGGTGAGGGATGGAGTGAGGGGAAGGGAGGAAAGTAAGGT
>NC_051417.1:33206625-33206722 GCF_015228065.2 Penaeus monodon | reverse complement strand
CGTATGTGTTTTCCTGCGTAAGGGCCTATGTGTGTGCTCGCGTATATGTGCATTATTTCAATTTATATCCACATGTACCTTATGGGTCTAAACTCCA
>NC_051417.1:33206512-33206596 GCF_015228065.2 Penaeus monodon | reverse complement strand
CGCGTGACGCTAGGAAAGATGAAGCTCCGCATCCAACGCCAAAAAGCTGCCGATGCGGGCAAAGTCTTCCCGAGGGGTTCAGCG
>NC_051417.1:33205985-33206058 GCF_015228065.2 Penaeus monodon | reverse complement strand
CCTGAGGCGAAGGGAGAGAAGGAGAAGCAAGAGGAAATGAGGCATTAGAGAGGCGGACAAAATAGGATGCAAA
>NC_051417.1:33205481-33205564 GCF_015228065.2 Penaeus monodon | reverse complement strand
AACACGATAATGAATAAGCTAAACAACCAAACGGAAGCGAGAGGAGGAAGGCGGCCAAGAGTCACACGGATGTAGCAACAGTT
>NC_051417.1:33204654-33204812 GCF_015228065.2 Penaeus monodon | reverse complement strand
AGGGGCGCTGACTCAACACCCCAACCTGTACTGAAATCCGTAGACGCGCATTTGAACCGAGGGGCTGAGCGCGAGGGGAAACTTCACCTAGCTACAAAGGGAGGGGGGTGGAGGGCGTGACCACGGGCGGGGAGAGGAGGGTGAAGGGGGGGGGTCGA
>NC_051417.1:33201958-33202069 GCF_015228065.2 Penaeus monodon | reverse complement strand
GTCCCGTGTAGAAGAAGGTGCTAGGAATCTCTCAAGGTTAAAGGGACTGTTCTCACCAAAGAGCACAGGCTTAGTGGGAAACAGTATTGGCTCTGCACATGACCAACAACC
>NC_051417.1:33201757-33201890 GCF_015228065.2 Penaeus monodon | reverse complement strand
GCACCAAAAGAGAGATGAACAGAAATGGATTAAATATGCTTGGGCTTAAGGAAGTGCGATGGAAAGAGAGGAAGGAGATCGTCATTGATGGAACAAGGGTGATTATCACAACGGGAGTGCAAAATCAAGGATG
>NC_051417.1:33201590-33201737 GCF_015228065.2 Penaeus monodon | reverse complement strand
CGAGTGACAAAGCTTGTACTGCACAGTGAAATATTGTTCTTGATTCTTGTTCTTGTTCACAGGCTGGACCTATGAATATCACTCTAGATGGTTAAAGCAAATAGTAATAAGAGAACACGTTGTAAATATTTGTTATTCGGGATCATG
>NC_051417.1:33201121-33201523 GCF_015228065.2 Penaeus monodon | reverse complement strand
TGTAGAAGGAAAGAACTGCCAAGCAAGAACACGAGTTAAAAGAAAAAGATTACGGAAGAGGTGTTGCTCTTGTATAGACCACAAACATGGAAAATGAAAGTGGACATGATTCGAAGAATACAAGCTATAGAAGCTTCTGAAATGTGGTTCTGGAGAAGGATGGGGGGAAAATAAGCAGGGCAGAGAGGAAGACCATTGAAGAGGAGCTGCCAATGGTGGGAGAAAAGAGGCAATTGATGGAAAGTATTTTTAAGACCAAAAAAAGATGGAAATGGGTTGTTGAAGGAAGTGATTGAAGGAGGAATGGCTGGTGAAAGACCCAAGGGAAGGAAAATGAGTGAAATAAAGGAGGATATGTCAACATGAAGAGAAGAACAGAGAATAGAGTGGCATGGAGAAAAA
>NC_051417.1:33199122-33199203 GCF_015228065.2 Penaeus monodon | reverse complement strand
GAATCCCCTTAGATGTCCCAGAGTCAAAGGGAAGCTTTTGGAAACTGGTCATTTCTTCCGTCCCTTCATAAGCTTATCCAC
>NC_051417.1:33198425-33198508 GCF_015228065.2 Penaeus monodon | reverse complement strand
AGTAATGAGGTAAAACCACCTGGGCGCCTGTGAGGAATGAGGGAGGAAGGGAGAGCTGCGTCTCATTTTTGCTTCATCTTTCT
>NC_051417.1:33197842-33198049 GCF_015228065.2 Penaeus monodon | reverse complement strand
AACGAGACGAGACGAGCACCGCCATTCATCCTCTGATAGACGATCGTGACGTCACGAGCTGGATTTAATTTATGAATGAGTTACTCGTGACGTCATCATGTCAGACTGCACGTCCGTGATATCGAGTAATTCTGTTTCCCTTCGTGTGTTTGTTTGTGTGTTTACGTTCACTGACTGCCTGATTCGTCGCTGTCGTAATAGATATGA
>NC_051417.1:33196686-33197450 GCF_015228065.2 Penaeus monodon | reverse complement strand
CAGATACACACGAATAATATCCCTTGCTGCAACACCATCATATTGCCAAACTCATAACATTAATCTCTCCTCCGGCCTCAATACCATATATGACAATAGGAAATGCCTGAATGTGTCGTTAACATTCTCACATTAACACTTTTGATTGTGTTAATCGTTCCATATTCTGATTAGAACGAACAGACGCCCTGAAAAAATCTTCTCGAGACCCGAACTGCAGACTTTGATCACTAATTCCGCATCTTTCTGAATCGAAAAACGTATATCAAAATAAGGGCTTATAATCATCAGTAACAAATTCAAAATCTCCTATTTTTCCCCCTTATAAGTGTAGATCAAAACTAATCAAACTTTATTTGTGATTCGATGAAATTATACGGAAGAGTATCCGGATGAACTGAAATTCCGAAAATTATCTTTAAAATACTTTCTTTCATGGAAATTCAGTTATCTGCGAACGTGGTTATTAAAATCGATAGCCTAAGTTATCGAAATATACATCCGAATCATATGATAAAGATAGTGAACTGCATATACTTAAAGACATGACTGAACGCAAGACAGTGATTAAAGCAAGGGTTGGGTGAGTGACACATGCAAATTCACCGTAGGACCTTATTATATAAATTAATGTCGACCGCAGACGCGCCACACCTTTTTTCTTTTTTTTTTATTCCTTTAAGATACTTAAAAGGTCACACATCACACACTAATCTCTCGCCGATAGTAAGTTGAAATGAATTTAGCGAGAGTAAATGTAATTT
>NC_051417.1:33196571-33196651 GCF_015228065.2 Penaeus monodon | reverse complement strand
TTTTTTTTTCATGAAGGAAAATGTTTACATTTGCCACCATCATCTTCTTTGCTTATTTAATTTTACTGATTCCTTTTACC
>NC_051417.1:33196374-33196510 GCF_015228065.2 Penaeus monodon | reverse complement strand
CAAAAGGGAGAACGTTACATCGAACTGGAAATCTGTGCTGGATGGACAATTTCCCTTCGAGGCTTGCGTGAGCTCTCAATAGATGGCGGTCGCATCCACGGCTCGTATTGAATCGGCGAGAGACACGTGACGGCGC
>NC_051417.1:33195254-33195761 GCF_015228065.2 Penaeus monodon | reverse complement strand
AGATTGAGAAGGAAACGAGAAGAAGAGGCGAGAGGAGGAGGAGAGAGAGAGCGAGAAACTCGAACTGTGGGGGAGATGCGAAGATCGCAGAGAGGGGAGAGACGGCGAGGAGAGGTGGAGCCGGGGACGTCTGAAGATAAACGAGGGGAGGAAAAAAGACGGGAGGGCGAGAGGCGCGGGGTAGTAGAATGTGCGTCGCGGCTTAAGAGTGCGAAGCGGATCCTTGGGGGAATGACGCGAGGCGGTCTCTTGGGCGGGTTCTATTGGGGCGGGCGGAAACGGTGTTCGGAGGTCGGGGCGAGGGTGGCACGTTAGGGGGTCGGGAGGTGGGTCTGGGGGTCGTGTGAGGAAAAGTACTGTGGGGGGGGGGCAGGTCGTGGTGTTGGGGGGCGCAGGTCGTGGTTGGAAGGCGTGGGCGAAGGTCGTACTGGGGGTGTCTGGTACGGGGGAATGGCAAGCAGCAAACAAAGAGCGATGGCCTCCTGGGGACGCCGTTGAATAAAGATC
>NC_051417.1:33194494-33194599 GCF_015228065.2 Penaeus monodon | reverse complement strand
CCCCTTCCGAAGACTCGACACGGGAGGAGCCAACAGTGATGATCCTTGAGCTCTAAGGCAAGGGATGGGTTATTGGAGCAAAGGGGGGGAGGGAAGAGAAAGATT
>NC_051417.1:33193740-33194286 GCF_015228065.2 Penaeus monodon | reverse complement strand
CGTAGGAAAGGAGAGGGGGAAAAGGAAGAGAGGAATTATGAGGAGGGAGGAGGTGAAGGAGGTAGAAGGAGGAGAGGGATTAGGAGGAGGAAGAAGAAGAAGAGGAAGAGGGGGAGGAGGACGAAGAAGAGAAGAGGGATTAAGAGGAGAATGAAGAGGAAGAAGAAGGGGAAGGAAGAAGAGGAGGATAGGCGGAAGGAGAAAGAGGAAATAGACGAAAAAGAGAGGGAGGAATGGACGAAATAGCGCAACAGAGGAGGAAAAATGAGAGAATAAGGGGAAGGTCGGAAAGTAACTGGAGAGCAGTAAGTGTCTGAAGGAAAAGAAAGAGACGAGAATAAAGGAGGGAAGAGGGAGAGAAAAAAAGAGAAGAAAGGGGAGCGCAGATCAAAGAATAGAAAAGAGAAGAAAGGGTTCAAGCGAACTGCCAAAAAGGAAGATGAATAAGAAAGCAATAAAGAAGAAGGCAGATAGAGAGAGGAGAAGGAGATAGCGGGGGAGGGAGGGAGGGAGAGAGAGAGAGAGGGGGGGGGAAGGAGAAAAGAC
>NC_051417.1:33192470-33193597 GCF_015228065.2 Penaeus monodon | reverse complement strand
CAGACAGACAGACAGAGGCTTAGAAAAGGAAAAGCGTTCCCGAAGGCCGCACGCGGTCGCCGCAAGCGGACCGAGGAGCCGCAGACCCAGGCGCGGTGGGAGAGGGACCCCCGCGCAAGAAGCAGCTACCCCGGCGTCCCCCGCCCCCCGCCGGCAGCCTCTGAGCATCCCCGGAACACATCTCCCGCGCCCAGATACCTCTCCGGCCGCGGCATCCACCACCTGCGCCCGGATTTATGAGGTCTCTCCGGCGCGCGGCTCAGGTCGGATTCGCTGCCCTCGCTGCTTCTCCTCCTGACGTCTCTTGCTTCCTGCTTCTGCTTCTCCTCCTGACGTCTCTTGCTTCCTGCTTCTGCTTCTCCTCCTGACGTCTCTTGCTTTCTGCTTCTGCTTCTCCTCCTGACGTCTCTTGCTTCCTGCTTCTGCTTCTCCTCCTGACGTCTCTTGCTTCCTGCTGATGCTTCTCCTCCTGACGTCTCTTGCTTCTTGCTGATGCTGATGCTTCTCCTCCTGACGTCTCTTGCTTCCTGCTGATGCTGATGCTTCTCCTCCTGACGTCTCTTGCTTCCTTCTGCGGTGCCTCGGTCGCTCTCTGCTTCGTCGCCCTCGTCCCCTGCTCCCCGCTGCTGTTGCTGTCTCTGCTTCCGTCGCTCTCAATTCCTTCTCCCCTCAGCTGCTCCTGGCGGCGCTTCTGCTGCCTCTGATGCCGTAGCCCTTGCCTTCTGCTTCTGCCGCCGTCGCCCTCACCTCCTCCCTGCTTTTACCTTCGTCGCTCTCACCACCTCCTTGTTTCTGCTTCTGCTTCCGCCTCCGTCGCCATCGCCTCTTCCCTGCTTCTGCTTTTGCCCTTGTCACCCTCACCCCCTCCCTCCCTGCTTCTGCTTCCGCCTCCGTCGCCCTCGCCTCTTCCTCCTCCTCCTCCTCCTCCTCCTCCTCCCCTCTCTCTCTCCTCCGGTGCATTACTTCAGGCTCGACGCTCATGACCCTCGCAGATCAAGCATAATGCGCGCACGGCCGCCGTCAAGAGCGGGTGTGACACTAAAGCCTGGGATTCTTGTCTGTGTTCGACAAGGCGTCTTTCTAAATAACTTCGGTATTTGTGTTGCATTTGGTAGTATTGATGTTGG
>NC_051417.1:33191686-33192264 GCF_015228065.2 Penaeus monodon | reverse complement strand
AAAAAGAAATATCGTAATAAACTAACCTTGGTTAATTTCTACACATCTGGATGCCTTATGCTTCATCCCGCACAGATAACTCCCACAACTTACAGGCGTGAACACCACAAATCCATCCTGCGTTGCTATAGAGCTAACAAAGTGGTCTTCATCCGCCCGGAGTCCATGGCCCACTTCTGGCTGGCATAGCTAATGGCCCATGGCCCATTAGCCTTCAGATTACAATTTTGGCCGCCTATGCAGGTTTCTTACAGGCAATCCGTGTAAACAAACCCTGGCACATACAAGACAATCCTGTCCTCAACACGTTAAGGCGTTCGCATATTTATGTCTCTCATATGTAAAAAAATGGAAGAAAGATATTTTCACTCACACAATATGGAATGCCAGACAGACAGGTGATTCAAAAAGCTACAATATAAAGGATGTTTATATTATATCCTTTGAGCCACTGTCTTCGTATTAACAAGTAGAGTCCAGAGTTAAAGACGGTCCCTTGTATAAGTGAACATATGGTGTCGTGTCCACGTAAGAATATGTTTTAAAGCTGGGGAGTGTTTGTGGTATAGTGGCCAGTG
>NC_051417.1:33191452-33191612 GCF_015228065.2 Penaeus monodon | reverse complement strand
TTCAATTGCACTCCCTTCATTTGACTGCAATTATGAAAAGGCATGGATAAAGCACAATTTGAAGAGTACAGTGGAATGCGAAGTTTACTCGTTGTGTAGGATATCAAGCACAGGTGAAATTTCAAGCAGGATGCCAGCCACAGGCCAAGGCAGGGAGAAG
>NC_051417.1:33190957-33191397 GCF_015228065.2 Penaeus monodon | reverse complement strand
AAGAAAAGAAAAAAAGAAAATGTTCATCTTCGAACCTTCTCCGACACCAACAGGAGAATAAATCACCTTGAATCCTGAAAATAACCGAGAAAGGACACCGTTACCACTTATCCTCGCCTCTCGTACCTACCCCCCTGATCTCGCGGGGAAAAAAACCCAACAAAGTTATAAAGTTGCTATTGAACGTAACGAATTTTAAAAAGGGAAATAATCCCCATGGCAAAAGGAGTCAAATAAAAATCAGGCGTAATTTTAACAGACGATTTTTCCGGGTATCGGTGATAATGTTGATTAATGTGTTTTGGGCAAGTGCATGGCCAGGGAAGAGTTGTGAGTGAGTTGTAACGTGAATCGTGATGGTAAGAGTAACAGCGGGTTTTTTTTTATATGATACAGCTTCCTATCTTTTTATCTTTAAACTATCTATCTATTAAACTACT
>NC_051417.1:33190783-33190923 GCF_015228065.2 Penaeus monodon | reverse complement strand
CCCCCCCCCCCCCCTTTTTTTTCCCCTTTTTTCCCCCCCCCCCGGGGGGGGAAAAAAAAATTTTTTTTTTTTCCCCCCCCCCGGGGGGGGGGGGCCCCCCTTTCCCTCCCAAAAATTTTTTTTTTTTCCCCCCTTTTCCC
>NC_051417.1:33190027-33190552 GCF_015228065.2 Penaeus monodon | reverse complement strand
CCCTCCCACAACACAACCCAACCGCTTGAATTCTTTTGGTTCCAAAAAAATCGTCCCCAAGGGGAGAAAAATTTCGTCACACTATAAAAGGGCGACGACAAAGGGAAAGCGTCGCCCGTCGCCCCCCGGGGGAAAGACGTTTCCCTTTAATTAAGGAAAAAAGGGCCCAATCACCTTTTCCCTCTCGTGCCCCCTCTGCCCAGGAGAACAAGTGCCAGAGTAACTTGGCAAAGTAGAAGCGGCGACGCAGGGGTCTGTTCATCGTACCACTGCAAGCGAAGCTCGGATTGGGAGTCCCCCTTACTGTGCAAACACAACGAGTGTATTTGTTACTCGTTTGCACCCTCGTGACATCAACAGGACTTCGGTGATGGCAGGGGACGTTCTTGCAGATTATGAGATTTGGTTGAATTTTCCTCCAGTGATGAAATTCCCGTCGAACTGATGATTTGGTCAGCGGGTTTGGTTCGTTGACTTGAAGTATTGTGCTGAGTGACCAGGTTGAAGCGGACACACTTCACACAC
>NC_051417.1:33189813-33189893 GCF_015228065.2 Penaeus monodon | reverse complement strand
CAATAAGTAAAAATAGGAGGGCATAGATATCCCTACACATATACAAACGATCATCTTGGTGGAAATTTATCCAGACGAAT
>NC_051417.1:33188652-33188882 GCF_015228065.2 Penaeus monodon | reverse complement strand
GAACATGGGGATCTGTTTTCAAGGTTTTTCATTCATTAAAATATTTTGTATTATAGAATCAAAATCATTATTAACATGGCTTTAACACCCATGAAATACTCATGTTCTGCAAAACGCCACTGTATATGCTTAGTGAAATAAAGTCATTTTCAAAGCTCTTTCAGACCCTTGGTACATATTTTCCCAAAGATATTTTCAAGATGAACTCTTCACATACGAGTTCCAGAAGT
>NC_051417.1:33188407-33188586 GCF_015228065.2 Penaeus monodon | reverse complement strand
AGAAGATTTTTTGTCTATTTTTGAGAGGTCCTAGATACATAATTTCCATTTTTTTCAAACGAGTATATCAGCCCCAGAAGTCGAGTCACAACAGCCCCCAGATATATCAGTATACCAAAGCGAGCTCCCCGAAGACCCGTGTCTTAATAGAACACAGAAAATTCCAAAAACTAGAAACC
>NC_051417.1:33186911-33188004 GCF_015228065.2 Penaeus monodon | reverse complement strand
CAAAAACGGAATCTCTTTGTGCAAAACCACCCGGGCCCACAAACAACGTCGGGAGTCCGCAGCGCCTCCTCAGCGCCTCCTTGGCGATGCACGTCAACCAGAGCGAAGGAAGGACGCCCCGGCAGTTGTCATAACGACGGGGGTGAAGAAGGCCCCTCATCGGCCGGCCTGAGGGAGCAGCGCGACCGGAAAGCGGCCCTGATAATGGAAGGGAAATTTACATAATGGTATTCTGTTGTTGTCTTTTTCAGAGATGAGTGAATGGTTGTTGTAGTGATGCTGGGAGGTGGGGGTGGGTGGGGGATGGGGATGGAGGGGAGGAATGGGGGATGGGGAAGGTGGGGAGGGAGGGGGGATGGAAGATGGGGAAGGGGATGGTGGGGAGGAATGGGGAAGGGGATGGTGGGGAGGAATGGGGGATGGGGAAAGGGATGGTGGGGAGAAATGGGAAAGAGGAAGAAGGGGGGGGAAAAAGGGGGAAAAAGGGGAAAGGGGAAAGGGGGGGGAGAAGGGGGGAAAATGAAAAGGGAAGGAAGGGGAATGGGTAAAGGGAGGGAAAGGAGAGAGAAAGAGAAACGAGGGGGGGGAGTTTAATTTTTCTCTTTAATAAAGAGCGCTTTTGTCGTGATGGGGGGGCGAGGGATGGGGGGAGGGGAAAGGGGGAAGAGGAGAATGGGGAAGGAAGGGGGGAAAAGGAGAAGGGGAAAAAGGGAAAGGGGGAAGAGGAGAAAGGGGGGGAAGGGAAGGGAGAATGAGGAGAATGGGGAAGGAAGGGAGAATGGGAAGGAAGGGAGAATGAGGAGAATGGGGAAGGAAGGGAGAATGGGGGGGGAAGGGGAAAAGGGGAAAAAGGGGGAATGGGGAATGGGGGGGAAAAAAATAGAAACGGGATTGTTGCAAAGGGAAATAAAAGGGGGGTCAGATTTTTCTTAAGTGTTTTTCATTTTTTTTTATCAAATTATTATATATTTTTTGAAGAGTGAACAATAATCATAGTGACACCAGTTACGAAAAAAAAGGAAAACGGAGAACTGGGATATGAAAAGACGAAAGAATATGAATAAGGGAGAGGGATAGAGAAATAATGTGGAGA
>NC_051417.1:33186665-33186880 GCF_015228065.2 Penaeus monodon | reverse complement strand
CATTGCATGATCTCGGGGTTCACGAGAGACTGACGTAAAGACCTTGATCCCGAACTGAACAATAACACTGTCTATCAACCAGTGTAATTAGCATACGCATAACTCTCCTTGGTCGTCTCCTGTGAACGCGTGTGTAGTCGCCATGAACAACGGAAAACCTCATAAAATCGGCATCAGAATAAGTGAAGAGAAAACGGTATGATGATATTAAAAAA
>NC_051417.1:33185942-33186608 GCF_015228065.2 Penaeus monodon | reverse complement strand
AAAATTCGTCAGGGTGAAGAATCTTTTGACTAAAATTGGTGATTAAAAATTATTTGAAATCGGCAAGGTGATAGAATCTTTTAATTAAAATCGGTATGAAAAAAATTATGAAAATAATGATAACGTGAAGCTAATTGAAATTGCCATGGTGATAACTGAATTAAATTCAGCACGACGGTAAATGATCTAAAATCGCTCTGCAAATAAGTCCATAAAAATTGGTATGCTAATAAATCAATTGAATTGAGCGTGAAGATTAATAACTTATTAAAATCCATATCCTTTTAGAATCTGTGTGAAAGTTAATTGAAATCGGCGTGATGATAAATTGCTGATGAAAATCCGTGTGGTGATAACTGGCTTTAGAATCTGCATGATAATAATTTGGGAAATCGAAAAGATTTTTATAAACCGAAATGGCGTGATAACAACGACTTATCGAAAACGTATGATGACGAACGAAACAGAACCCCCATCATAATAAAGAAATCAAAATCGACCCGATTATAGAATAAAATAAAGCATTTATTGCAAAGAAACGAAGCCCCGATATATAGGCGAATAAATGAGAAATAGTAATCCAGTTTAGCTACTCCCTTCGCCAAGCCTCTTATACCCTGGTGGCCACTTCTGCAATCTCGAGTTAAATCCTATACTTACAACTAC
>NC_051417.1:33185329-33185413 GCF_015228065.2 Penaeus monodon | reverse complement strand
CTTTCTCTTGCCCTTCCTACCCCTTCCTTTGCTTTCATTGCCCTTTCTTCCCCTTTCTCTTCCCCTTCGCTTTCCCTTCAATCA
>NC_051417.1:33184267-33184366 GCF_015228065.2 Penaeus monodon | reverse complement strand
GGAGTAAAGGAAAGAACGAGGCAGCCCTGAAGAGACTCGGAGACCAGACTGAGGTTTATCATATCTGTCACACGAGGGTCAATAGAGAAGCAGGTGAGG
>NC_051417.1:33183374-33183511 GCF_015228065.2 Penaeus monodon | reverse complement strand
CAAACAAACAAAACAAAACAAAAAAGAGACCCATTGACAGCACTAAAGGCATTTTCTCCCAGCTGGCGGAGCGACGGACTCTCTTCCTCCAGCTGTCGGAGCGACCGACAGATGGCACCGATGCTGGCTTGCAATTG
>NC_051417.1:33182449-33182833 GCF_015228065.2 Penaeus monodon | reverse complement strand
TATGAAATCATAAAAATCGATCACTAGCATAAAAACACTGCCGAATACACTATCTTGTCAATTATGTCTCTCCACTTTCGTCCTTGCGTTTTTATCCTTTTCCTTGCTTATTCTCCCTCCTTATTCTCCTCTATTCCTCCCTCCCCTTCCTTCCCTTCCTCTCCCTCCCTCCCTCCCACCTATTCTTCATCTCCCCCACTCGGTTCTCTTCTTCTTCCCCTCTTCTCCTCCTCCATCTCATCCCTCTCCTTTCTTATCCTTCTTTCATTCCTTCTCCCACTCTCTCCCACTCTCCCTTTCCCTCTCCTTCTCCCTCTTCCTCTCCCTCTCATCCCTCCCTTCTCATCCCTTCTTCAGATCACCGTGTGCCAAAAATATCTTCTC
>NC_051417.1:33181720-33181884 GCF_015228065.2 Penaeus monodon | reverse complement strand
AACTTCTACATAAAACAGCTGGAGGCCTATCAAAACATGTCTGCGTCTTGTCTGATGTCCTTAATACATTCCAGAGAGAGAAGACGAAAAACGGCGTAAAGAAAGTTCGATAAAAAACACGAGGCTCGGAGACTGAAGGGGGGGGGGGGAGTGAGGGGGGAAAG
>NC_051417.1:33180969-33181074 GCF_015228065.2 Penaeus monodon | reverse complement strand
GAAAGGGAGGGCCATGCACCCACGCCCTCCGCGGCCCAGACGCCATGAAATCCCACGGCAACACCTGCTTCTCCTCTCCGGATCTGTGGTCGCCGCCGCTCCTGC
>NC_051417.1:33180435-33180646 GCF_015228065.2 Penaeus monodon | reverse complement strand
CGGCTCCTCCTGTCTGGATCTGTGGTTGCCGCCGCTCCTGCTTGCAAATGGCGAGGTGTCTTCATTAAAACACCTAAGGGACGGACGGGGGACCGTGTTGACTAATTACAAAAGTTAAGTGTGTGAAGAGAGGGGTCCGCGACGCTCGCCTCCTCTGCAACAACTACGTGGATTCGTTGCACTCGATCGGGGGTTGAAACTTTCACTGGTC
>NC_051417.1:33178871-33179720 GCF_015228065.2 Penaeus monodon | reverse complement strand
CGTTTTTTGAAAAAAAGGTTAATGAGATTGTATTATGGATTCCTCTAAGTGTTTGACGCTTCTTTGTATCTATGGTTATAGTTTTATTTTTCATTACTGAAAGGTGCTGCAATTACTTTAATTAGTATTTACAAAATAATTATAATTGTACTTTTCTAGGAATAAACTAAATAGTGCATCTGACGACGGTAGCTTTGTATTGCTTATTGCGTCAGTAATAGCACTTTTATAGTGATTTCAAAAATACATTAGCACAGCGACTGAACTGCAATGACTTTATAAGTAATTATATCTACAGGGAACTAATTTCAATTGCTAATTATGTCTACTGTAAGCTAATAAACGCTGGTAATGAGCCAACAACTTGTCTAAACGCTGGTCATTGTGTTCCCCATGATGACGGAATCCTGAACATTATGCTGTATTCGAGCACCCAAACTGCCAAACTTTTCTTCAGCCATGATATAGAACTAAACGTGCTATGAACTCCAGACCTCCATAAAACTGCAGTTAGGAAAACACATCTTGAGTTAGCCGACGACTTTTTAGTCATAGCGCGCAGATGTTTCACCGTAATGGCAGTGTATATCACTGCCTGTCTTAGCATTACAATATGCGATCAGTTACTTGACACACGCACGGCTGATGTCGAGACGGCGGCGAAAGCGTCTCCCGGCCAAGGGTGGTATTCGAATGGGGGTTTTGTACCGTAGACTTTTGCAGGGGTTTGTCCCTGAGGTAAAGCCTTCACTGGTCTTCTTGGATTGTAAAGATATTTCCATCATATTTTTACAATTTACCCGTCGGTTCTATGCGCTTATCACGCAATAAAATTATTTAAAAGCACAT
>NC_051417.1:33178754-33178828 GCF_015228065.2 Penaeus monodon | reverse complement strand
CAGTGACACCCTGAATCGAACACGATGATCTCCCCCGTCATATTAACCTCACCCCTCCCCTCCCCATCACTCCT
>NC_051417.1:33178474-33178716 GCF_015228065.2 Penaeus monodon | reverse complement strand
CCCATACGTAACAACCCCCACCGCCACCCCCACAAAACACACACACAAACACACACACACAAACGAATAAAAAATGAAAATAAAACAGAAAAAGGTGCATACGAAGATCTCCACGAAGACGGGGGATTGTGGGGGGGGGAGGTTGCTACGGTCTAAGCACAATGGATGTCTAAGGCAGGGTTCTTAAAGGTCATGAGGTCAAGCCGAGGTGTGGGCGTCCCTGGGCTGTTCGCTGACGCCGG
>NC_051417.1:33177459-33177685 GCF_015228065.2 Penaeus monodon | reverse complement strand
AAACACAAATTAAAAAAATTAAATACAGCACGATACCAATTCAAAAATACCCCCACCCTCAAAGTGTTTTATCTACTCGCCTATCTATCGGCGTGTTACGCATTAGTCTCAAGCCCTTTTCCAGTGAAGATAATCGTGCAGCAATTGCTAAAAATGTTCCTTACGTCATGAAGATTTGTGACGTCACGCTGGTTCCATTTATAGATGTCTGTTTGCGGATTTTGGT
>NC_051417.1:33176456-33176895 GCF_015228065.2 Penaeus monodon | reverse complement strand
CACAAGAATTCAGAGTAAGATTCATGTTACTTTTCATTTTTTATCCTATCATGCGAGACCTAAGAATACCCTCTCCTATTTCACGTTTTGTCTCATATTTTCAATATTTTTCCCGTATTTTCTCTTATTTTCTCGCATTTCCACGTAGTAATTTAACGTATTTCCCACATTTTCTCTATTTTCCCTCATTTTCTGTATTTTCCCCGTGTTTTCCCTTATTTTCCCCTCATTTCCCTGTATTTTTCAGTCTTAATCCCTCTCGCCACGTTATGCGTCAACCACCACGCTCCAGATTTAATACCAGCTTATCGCCTTTGCACTCAACTTGAGGCTGATATTAATTGAAATTGTACGGGTGTTGGATACCGTTCCACTGTTTCTAATGTTATTTCACTGAAATCTAATTCACCTTCAATAGTGTTAATGTTTTTGTGGTCTC
>NC_051417.1:33175602-33176417 GCF_015228065.2 Penaeus monodon | reverse complement strand
ATCGTTGGTATTTTTTTAGGTGTTGTAAGAATGCATAGTCATTATCAGTGTCGTTCTGCACCTGTTTTTAATTCTTATTTCTACTATCTTCACCCTTTTTTTTTTCATTATCATAATCATCAGCATCGTCATGATCATTAATTCCTTCAAGTTAACCACAGAAGTTCTAAAATGAGATGCCAGACACTTAAGTCCACAAAGACAAGAATTAGATATAATCACAGCATTCTGGAATTACATTTCTTTTTATGAATTGGAATGGTCAAGGAATCGTAGAGAATTGCCTTGGAATTAAACCAACGGCAATCGCAAATATAAACGGCCAAGAGGGAACGCCCAAACACAAGAAAAAAAATGGTTCCCACGAGCTATACTTTCTAAATCTGAAACGATAGAGAGAGAACGTTAGCAGCTGAATGTCGAAATCGCCTGATTGTAAATATCTATTGTATTGTGCAATCGCATCGTGATCATACCCTTTAAACAACATAGCGAAGTCTCCTCGCAATTCACAAAGTACAATATCTAATCCTCATACAGATCCAGATAACCTTGCTTACTTGAGACATCTGTTGTGGTCAGACCTGCCATCTCGGCTAGTTTATCCGGAACAGATATCAGTTTAATAGCCAAGGACCTCGGCGTAAGTGAAGCCTTGTCAACAATCGTGTCTCGAAATGGTTGAAACTACGACCGGTTTGTGGGGAGGGAAATGAGCTTGTTCTTAAAGGTGTTTGTGGAGGGCTGCTACAGGGCCGTTTTAAATGTTCAGGGTACAGCTTGACACGTAGGGAATCAGGCTTTGAATGGATCTT
>NC_051417.1:33175286-33175527 GCF_015228065.2 Penaeus monodon | reverse complement strand
TAATGTAAATAATCTGAGCTTCATTAACGTTTTCTTCTTTGTTTGTTTTTCGCATCAAGTTATCAGCCAATAAGCTTCAGTCTGCTTTATCTTCTGTTTTAAATATTTCATTACAAAAATATCAGTAATGTTTCTAGAATGGAAACACATTCTGGCTCTTCTCACATGCCTTAAAAAGCATAAAAGATTATTGCTTCCTTTTTTTTGCAAAACTTAAAAAAAAATTCCGATAGACTGTGCC
>NC_051417.1:33174932-33175111 GCF_015228065.2 Penaeus monodon | reverse complement strand
GCAGAGATATCCTAAAAAAAATAATAATCATCATAAAAAAAAAAAACTTTGAGACACTGAGCTATTATAGGAAGCAAAACCATTAGGACTAAGATTCCCTTGGGTCAGGATTCAATTAAAAATATGTAAAAAAAAAAAAAGTGAATCTCGAGTTGTTACATGTTACAGCCCTACGTATC
>NC_051417.1:33174707-33174886 GCF_015228065.2 Penaeus monodon | reverse complement strand
GTATCTTGACATCTGCAGTGAATCATGACGTCACGAAGTTTCTCAGTTTGGATCTTCAATGTTTCATTTGAAGGACAAAATTAAGGTAACGTATGTATGTGGTAAGTTTCTCTCCTCTCGTTTACCCCCCCCCCCTTCCCATTCTCCCTCCTGTGTTGAACCTACTCAAATGTTGACGG
>NC_051417.1:33174058-33174478 GCF_015228065.2 Penaeus monodon | reverse complement strand
GATCCCACAGGAAGGAGAGGAGGAAGGGACAACAGACCGCCATGGGGCGCGTGAGACCGGGAAACACAGCAGCAGAGAACCTGACGATATCGGAAAGGATGGGAAGGTGAAGGAAAAGGATGGGATGGGAAAGGTGAAGGATGGGAAGGTGAAGGAAAAGGATGGGATGGAAGGTGAAGGATGGAAGGTAAGGAAGATGGGATGGGAGGTGAAGGATGGGAAGTATAGGAAGGTGGATGGAAAGGTGAAGGTTAAAGATGGATGAGTAAGGAGGAAGGTGAAGAAAGTGGATGGGAGGTGAGGAAAGGATGGGATGGGATGGTGAAGGCGCGCTATGGTGATGTATGGTGATGACTGGAGGTAATGGCATGGTGTTATAGCTTTTAGTATGCTAAAGTATGCTGTTAATATGTCTACCCT
>NC_051417.1:33173537-33173790 GCF_015228065.2 Penaeus monodon | reverse complement strand
TTTCCAGTCTCCGAAAAAAGCTCCTTCCCTCGGAGAATGTTCAGGACACCATCTCAAGGACACCAGAGTATCCTTGGAATAAAAGGTTAGAATAAACTCTCATTTATGGACTGCTGTTGCCCTGGTCTTTGCTTTTTTATCGACACGTCACGTCGGACCCAACTTTAAGCCCGGAATGCGCTGATTGTGAACGCTCCTTTAGGATTATTGAAAGTGATAGTGAATATGCCTTATATTCTATGGCAGTGCCATG
>NC_051417.1:33172953-33173175 GCF_015228065.2 Penaeus monodon | reverse complement strand
TGTGAAAGGAGGGCGCCAGTCATCTCCAGATATGGATCTCCAGAGCCGAGAAGCAGCGGAGGCGAGATGAGCCGAATGGAAGGCAGAGCATCACGTGTTCACAGAAGAGAGTGCGTTTGACTTTGCATACGTACTTGCCACACACTTGGACGTGTGCATGGTACGTTGAGATATAACGTTGGGAGAGGAAAGGGCCGGCCGTTCGTAGCACACGGTCGGGGT
>NC_051417.1:33172141-33172364 GCF_015228065.2 Penaeus monodon | reverse complement strand
GGGCTGAAAGGACAAGAACAATTTCTTTTCCAAACACCCAACGAGGAATTCAGTCGACGGCGAGACAACTTTATCGCGAAACAAACGTGAAAATTGTGCGTAAAACCGGAGAAGTGACAGAGATGAGGGCGCGGCGGTGGCGGCGGATGGCGTTATTAAGGGAAACCGGGCCTGCGTGCTGTGGAAAGGGAAAGAGGGCTGAGGGAACAGGGAGGAACTCGTT
>NC_051417.1:33171534-33171816 GCF_015228065.2 Penaeus monodon | reverse complement strand
ACACGTTGGGAGGAAAGGGAGGAGGAGGAAAGGAGCAAGGACCACAAACCCTGGTTTGAATCTAGAATAAGCTGAGTGGAGGGGAAACATATCCCAGAGGAACACTACGTTATTTATTTTTAAGGGAAATTTGGGGAGAAGAGACCACGGGGTTTTGGAGAATCGGGATGCGAGGGGAAAAACGTCCCCAGGAGACATTCCACAGTGATCTTCTAAGACTATTTTATAACTCTATCTTCACTCTGCGTTGGCTCTCTCATTTACTCAATCCGCGTTTTTGGG
>NC_051417.1:33170782-33170896 GCF_015228065.2 Penaeus monodon | reverse complement strand
TCCCATTCTCCCCTTTTTCACCTCTCTCATAACCGAAGGGCGAGGGGGAACGGTAAGAAAGGGGGGGAAGGGAAAAGGGGGGAAAGGGAAAAAAAAACCTTAAAAAAAAGGGAT
>NC_051417.1:33170403-33170644 GCF_015228065.2 Penaeus monodon | reverse complement strand
AAAAAGAACTGTAACGCATAACTTTTGTTTTAGTAACTTTTACTTTTAGAAGTACTGGTGCAGCGCTGGCAAAGGTAATAAGGGAGATAAGTCGCGTCTGTTAAGTAAAGTGGTTTCTTGAGTTTTGCACTGACCGCGGAGATTCTGAATTAGGTATGTATGACTAATTAAGAGAAGTAAATAAGAATAAGTTTATATCTTAGATTATATGATCCATACCTGTTTAATCGACCAGAGAGTT
>NC_051417.1:33170161-33170352 GCF_015228065.2 Penaeus monodon | reverse complement strand
GAAAATTTCTTTTTGTTTATTCTGATATCTATTTCTGATATTTCTGATATGTTCAGTAAATAACAATAATCGAAATGATATTCAATATAATCATATGCGTTATAATTCCAAATAACCTTCAGATTACAAATAAGTGTTATAAATGAAATAATCCTAATTTGACTCACCAACAAACGATTAATATATGTGTG
>NC_051417.1:33169743-33170054 GCF_015228065.2 Penaeus monodon | reverse complement strand
TCGATCACATATATATCATAATCGTAAGTGTATAAACTGCCCGATCACCACGTACATTAAGATCGAAATATTTTGAATACTCTGGCCACCATAATCAGGATGCCTAAGTCTTTTTTCTTTCCACGGAATCGAACACCATAATCAGGATGCCTAGGTCTTTTTTTCTTTCCACGGAATCGAACACAGGGCCGCCAGCCAAGTGTCTAGCTACGTGGATTCTGTCGTGTATCTTCTACATATGTTTTTTTCTTTTTTTTCTCCAAAGTTTGTTTAGGTTATAAAGTCCAGAGTAAGGTATTTAGTTATTCAGT
>NC_051417.1:33169348-33169539 GCF_015228065.2 Penaeus monodon | reverse complement strand
CTTGTGTATTTTACTTATGTTTATATTTCTCTTCTTTGTTGTGCATGTTCGTTCATTTATCAAGCATTCTACATTTCCTTCATTTTCTTCTTTTTTTTGACATTGTCTCTATCATTCTTTCGTTCAGCTTCCCAGCAGAAACTTGACAATTGGATGTTTATTTGTGATTAGAGAAATCATAATATTATTAT
>NC_051417.1:33168888-33169031 GCF_015228065.2 Penaeus monodon | reverse complement strand
TGCTCTACAGCCCACCCATTTTGTTTCTGTTTTATTTAAGTTTTCAAGGAAACATCAACACCCCTTCATGGAAAGCTAAGCACAGTAAGAATACGATCCAAAGAATGTGTTCAAAGTACCATGCAAATTGATTTACAATAATA
>NC_051417.1:33168709-33168796 GCF_015228065.2 Penaeus monodon | reverse complement strand
GTGATGGAGACTGAGTATCTAACACTCGTTAGATTAGGGTATAAGGGATAAGGGTGGTGGTGCGTCTAATACAGTCGTTATAAAGAT
>NC_051417.1:33167751-33167867 GCF_015228065.2 Penaeus monodon | reverse complement strand
AGAGGGCGGCGCGAGAGAGGGCGGAGGCGAGGGCGTGGGTGGGCGGACGCCGCTGACCGCCGCCCACCTGCCACTCCGACGCCTGTTTTTGCCCTCTGGTGGCCGCCCGACCCGCT
>NC_051417.1:33166845-33166910 GCF_015228065.2 Penaeus monodon | reverse complement strand
CAAGACCAAAAGGTAATCAAGTTCCTGCAATTATCCTTCGTCCCAATATGGTTTTGAGGTAAGAT
>NC_051417.1:33166336-33166573 GCF_015228065.2 Penaeus monodon | reverse complement strand
CTCTTTCCTGAAGTTGTTTCAAAAGCGAGGTCATACGTCACTCGAGAAGCCCCGCCTCCTCCTTCTTCCTGACCTTCAATGACCTCACTTTGCAGACGGAGGCAATTTGGCACTTGGAATAGCAACGAAATACGATAAATATGAAATGAAAGAAATAAATACCAATGACAAACTTATAACGAAAAGGAAGATAGCGAGAGAGTAAGCTAATCGTTTTGTATATCGAGCTGGTTGTGT
>NC_051417.1:33165488-33165737 GCF_015228065.2 Penaeus monodon | reverse complement strand
CGCTACTTGATAAGAATTATGTAAATTAACCATTCCTGAAGAGGATTTGTAAATTACAATATTTTTTTAAAGGTGAGTCATGACAGGTTATTGCATAATATAAACCACATAATATTAATTGGTAATTATCATAATCATGTTTTATAATATTTTAGGCACTGATTATGTGCTATACATTCTTATTTTGTTTCGAAACTGTTTTTTCTTTCTTTATATCTTACTTGTAGAATTACGTCATCCACAGTACTT
>NC_051417.1:33164869-33164998 GCF_015228065.2 Penaeus monodon | reverse complement strand
TTTGAATTAAAAGAAATAAGAAAAAAAAAAGTCCAGAATGATAAATTAATTAACAAGTCAATAAACAGTTAGATATATAGATGAATAAACGGATAATCATACAGACCGGACACACCATAGATCGTGAAT
>NC_051417.1:33164551-33164667 GCF_015228065.2 Penaeus monodon | reverse complement strand
GGCGAAATAACTGGCTGTTGCTAAAACGCGGCGAATTCCATGTCTCCCGAGAGCCTGTTCTTGTGGAAGAAAGTTTCCTGTGAATGAGAACAGGATGGAGGGGGGGGGCGTCGATC
>NC_051417.1:33163152-33163459 GCF_015228065.2 Penaeus monodon | reverse complement strand
AAAGTGAGTCATGAATAATACAAATATTAAGAGTACTTCTTAATCTAAGAAGGTCACACACGGTAAAGGCAACATGAGATAAGATCGCTGATTTATATAAACATTATATAAACATGTGAAGCTGTGTAATAAATTTGCAAACAAGATAAGGAGTTGAAACATAATATTTGTTAAATATATATACTGATAGACTAATGAAGGGTAATCGTGAAATAACTTGTCGTTTAAAAAGTAGTTTAAAAAGTAAGGAGGTTGTAGAATGCAAAATGGATAGAAATATGTATTAGTTATGTAAATACTTCGTAAA
>NC_051417.1:33162685-33162847 GCF_015228065.2 Penaeus monodon | reverse complement strand
AAGTGCTTCCAAAAATTAGTTTCGAACAATAAATAAGAGTTCAAAGGAACAGATTATGGAAAATGGCGCAAAGAAAATCCTAACATATGAAATTCCATAACAAATATTACTCATAAGAAGAGGAAAAGTTAAAAAGGATGTTTTGCATTTGCATTAGGAAAC
>NC_051417.1:33161582-33161683 GCF_015228065.2 Penaeus monodon | reverse complement strand
ACACCGAACTGGCAGCCATGACGGATGCGCAGAGTGTAAGTCACTTGTTTACTTATGCAAATTTAGCGAGAAAGGGAAAAAAAAAAACTCCAGATGTAAGA
>NC_051417.1:33161450-33161548 GCF_015228065.2 Penaeus monodon | reverse complement strand
TTACGACAAATATGCCATTCAGAAGCTCTTGGGGGTCGAGGTTGCGACGCTGGGGAGGAAACTGCTCAGAAAATGTATTTCCTTGATAACAGGGAGAA
>NC_051417.1:33159941-33160705 GCF_015228065.2 Penaeus monodon | reverse complement strand
GTATTTGAGAAAACACACGAATGATGCATTCATACGGTCTTTTGTTTAGTTTCATAACAATACAAGGGTGAGCTTTTGACAGAAAGAATTCACATTTTGCTGCAATTCATTCGTGTTTTGTGAAATCTACAAGGATGTGCTTGAAATAAACTTCAGTTCTTTTTACGTCCACGTATCAGTTTATAATCTCTATCTATTTTCACTGCATTCTATATATTTATTTCTTATTTTGCTAATCTTCACCTAATTCGATTTATTTCACAACAATACGTAGTAGCCTAAGGTTTATATATGGCATATGCACTTAGGTAATTACGGCATATGTAGTTGCATAAGATGTACATATAGAATATACACTTAAGTAATCAGTTATACATGTTATACAAACAACAGAGCTTTATATAACAGGACTTACATAGTATGTAGTACACAGGATGTTTCGCTCGAACCCCTTCACCCTGTTATCGCTGTTAGCAAGTCCATCACCGTTAATGCTGTTGTTACTGATAGCACTATAGCAGCATTTATCATGATGACTTATGCTGTTGTTATTTCAGTTGTTCCTTTAGCATTTTTATATATCGTTATTGTTTATATATAATGGTATACTAGACAGCGTCGGTTGTGTATGATAAAATGGTTAGGTTTAAATGCCTATACACATAAAATACGTGCTTTGTCGAAAGGTGATATGTGAATAAATAATGTGTAGGTTAAAGTATATAGGTTAAAGTAATTACGTGTACGTGGATATGCTTGAACGC
>NC_051417.1:33159571-33159906 GCF_015228065.2 Penaeus monodon | reverse complement strand
GAATATCCAAAACCGTGTCCAAGCAAGACATAATATGTAAAGATATAAGTACGCAAGAATTTATTACTTGCGTTCATATAAGTGCCTCTGCTAAAACGCATTGTAAGTACGAAACACCTACATCTAATTGCCTCTGCGTGTAAGTACGAAACGCCTGCATGTCACCAAACACATGAACGAGCAAGATATAACGTAACGAAAACACCGCCACAACAGAAACGAAATAAAACGTTCTTCATCAGACGTTCCTCATCAAACGTTCCTCATCGGAAATAAAACGTTCCTCATAAAACAGCTCTCATCATTAAAACCCAAATGGATCTATTGTAGTAACG
>NC_051417.1:33156600-33159454 GCF_015228065.2 Penaeus monodon | reverse complement strand
GGCCATAGAACACGCCTAGTACTCAAGCGTCTATAACCCAGACGCACGAAAGTATAAACAACACCCACCTAGGTACAAGTCTACACCCCTCCCACCCCCAACCACAAAACGCATACCCACACAGCACAGGAATAACATGTAAAGTTGCAGGTGAAACCACGTGACTCACCTGCCCGCTCTTACACAGTGTGGCTGTCAATTTTGCCTTTATTTTGCGGGTAAAGTTTTAAAGGAAAAAAAAAATTAAAGCTGAAGGCTCGGTGGAACTGCACTCACTCCGTCGCGAATGTGGGATCCACCACGCTCTCCTCACGAAGCTCTCCTCGCTGTTGGGAGGGTGAGAGAGCCGTGTGCTAGGGTGTTTAAGGGTTGGGAGGGTGAGAGAGCCGTGTGCTAGGGTGTTTAAGGGTTGGGAGAGAGAGAGAGCTGTGTGCTAGGGTGTTTAAGGGTTGGGAGGGTGAGAGAGCCGTGTGTTAGGGTGTTTAAGGGTTGGGAGGGTGAGAGAGCCGTGTGCTAGGGTGTTTAAGGGTGTTGAGAGGGTGAGAGAGCTGTGTGCTAGTAGGGTGGTGGTGGGGAGAGAGCCGTGTGCTAGGGCTAAGGGTGAGATGGAGAGCCGTGTGCTAGGGTGTTAAGGGTTGGGAGGGTGAGAGAGCTGTGTGCTAGGGTGTTTAAGGGTTGGGAGGGTGAGAGAGCCGTGTGCTAGGGTGCTTAAGGGTTGGGAAGGTGAGAGAGCTGTGTGCTAGGGTGTTTAAGGGTTGGGAGGGTGAGAGAGCTGTGTGCTAGGGTGTTTTAAGGGTTGGGAGGGTGAGAGAGCCGTGTGCTAGGGTGTTTAAGGGTTGGGAGAGTGAGAGAGCCGTGTGCTAGGGTGTTTAAGGGTGTTGGGAGGGTGAGAGAGCCGTGTGCTAGGGTGTTTAAGGGTGTTGGGAGGGTGAGAGAGCTGTGTGCTAGGGTGTTTAAGGGTTGGGAGGGTGAGAGAGCTGTGTGCTAGGGTGTTTAAGGGTTGGGAGGGTGAGAGAGCTGTGTGCTAGGGTGTTTAAGGGTTGGGAGGGTGAGAGAGCCGTGTGCTAGGGTGTTTAAGGGTTGGGAGGGTGAGAGAGCCGTGTGCTAGGGTGTTTAAGGTGTTGGGAGGGTGAGAGAGCTGTGTGCTAGGGTGTTTAAGGGTTGGGAGGGTGAGAGAGCCGTGTGCTAGGGTGTTTAAAGGTTGGGAGGGTGAGAGAGCCGTGTGCTAGGGTGTTTAAGGGTGTTGGGAGGGTGAGAGAGCTGTGTGCTAGGGTGTTTAAGGGTGTTGGGAGGGTGAGAGAGCTGTGTGCTAGGGTGTTTAAGGGTTGGGAGGGTGAGAGAGCGTGTTTAGGGTGTTTAAGGGTTGGGAGGGTGAGAGAGCGTGTGCTAGGGTGTTTAAGGGTTGGGAGGGTGAGAGAGCCGTGTGCTAGGGTGTTTAAGGGTGTTGGGAGGTGAGAGAGCTGTGTGCTAGGGTGTTTAAGGGTGTTGGAGAGTGAGAGAGCGTGTGCTAGGGTGTTTAAGGGTTGGAGGGTGAGAGAGCCGTGTGTAGGATGTTTAAGGGTTGGAGGGTGAGAGAGCTTGGCTATGGTGTTTAGTGGTTGGGAGGTGAGAGAGCCTGTGTTAGGTGTTAAGGGTTGGAAAGGGGAGAGAGCCGTGTGCTAGGTGTTTAAGGTGTGAGAGGTGTGAGAGAGCTGTGTGCTAGGGTGTTAGGGGTTTGAGTGAGAGAGCTGTTGCTTAGGGTGTTTAAGGTTGGGAGGGTGAAGAGCCGTGTTCTAGGTGTTTAAGGTTGGGAGGTGAGAGCGTGTTTTTGGGTTTTAAGGGGGGTTTTGGGGGGGGAGGAGCTTTTGGGGTAGGGTGTTTTAAAGGGTTGGGGGGTGAGAGAGCCCTGTGCTAGGGTTTTTAAGGGGTTTGGGGGGGTGAGAGAGCCGTGGCTAGGGGGTTTAAGGTGTTGGGAGGGTGAAGAGCTGTGTGCTAGGGGTTTAAGGGTTGGGGGGGGTGGGGAGCTGTGTTAGGGGTTTTTAAAGGGGGGGGAAGGTAGAGAGCCTTTTTGCTAGGGTTTTAAGGGGTTGTAGGGGAAGACTGTTGCTAGGGGGTTTAGGTTGGGAGAGTGAGAAGCCCTGGCTGGGTGTTTAAGGGGGTTTTGGGGGAGGAGAGAGCTGTTGCTAGGGGGTTTAAAGGGGGGGGGAAGGAGAGACCGTGTGCTAGGGTGTTTAAAGGGGGTTTTGGGGGAGTGAGAGAGCTGTGTGTAGGGGGTTTTTAAGGGGTTGGGGGTGAGAACGTGTGCAGGGGTTTAAGGTTGGGGGGGTGAGAGAGCCTGTGTAGGGTTTAAGGGTTTGGGGGGGGTGAGAATTTTTGTGCTAGGGTGTTTAGGGTGTTTGGGGGGGTGAGGAGCCGTTCTGGTGTTTTGGGGGGGTGGGGGGGTTTTTGTAGGGTGTTTAAGGGTTGGGAGGGTGGAGAGCTGTGGAGGGGTGTTTAAAGGGTTTGGAGAGGGGGCTGGCTAGGGTGTTTAAAAGGGTGTTGGGAGGGGGGGGTTGGTGAGGGGGAAGGGGGAGGTGAAGAGTGTTGGGAGGGTTTTTAAGGGGTTGGAGGTGGGGCTTTGTTTTGGGTGTTTAAGGGTGTTTTGGGGGGTGAGAGAGCGTGTGTTTTGGTTTAAGGGGTTGTTGGGGGGGGGGGGGTGGAGGGGAAAAAAGTGAAAGGGTGTTTTGTTAGGGTGTTTTGAAAGGATAGGAGGGAGAAAAAACGGCTTTTTTTTTAAATGTAGGGAGAGGGGGAGGCTGGGGGTTTTTAGGGGTTTGTTTAAGGTGTGTTGGGGGTGAGAAAGTGGTTTTTTAAGTTTAAGGTGTAATTCCGGGTT
>NC_051417.1:33156370-33156565 GCF_015228065.2 Penaeus monodon | reverse complement strand
AAAAGGGAGAGAGAAGGGTGTTTGGGGTGTTTTGGGGGTGGGGGTGGGGGTTTTTGTTGGGTTGGTTTGGGGTTTTTTTGTTTTTTTTTGGTTGTAAAAGGAATAGAAGATAGTTATAGAAGAAGGGAAAAAAGGACCTTTAAGTGGATGAATTTAAAAGGGTAGTGTTTTTACGCTAAGGGTTTTTTAGAATAG
>NC_051417.1:33155955-33156130 GCF_015228065.2 Penaeus monodon | reverse complement strand
AAAGAATATGATAGGGGAGAGGGTGTAGCGCTAAGGGTGTGTGTGGATGATAGGTATTGTGTTAGATTGTTAGATGTGTTAGAGTGTTAGGAAAACTAATGAGAAAGTGATATTGTCAGAACGTATTTGAACTGAAGTGGACTAATGTGTCCAAATGAAAAGCACGCCTTCAAAA
>NC_051417.1:33155592-33155729 GCF_015228065.2 Penaeus monodon | reverse complement strand
ATGTCGAGTCATCTACCCAGTCGGACTGAACTTTAGAGGACAGTCAGTCGAAAATAGATTTTACATGTCTAAAGGGATTATTTCATGCAATAGTTTGTTTACCGTATCATGTCATTCATCCTCTTAGTGAATTCCTT
>NC_051417.1:33154516-33155076 GCF_015228065.2 Penaeus monodon | reverse complement strand
TGCAGTAGATTCAAATTTAGATACACTCATATTTTTCACGTACTTATTCATCCAGAAACATTAAAGAGAGAGAGAGAATGACTGATTTCATAATTTACCACACTGAACGAGAAGTAATCAGCTGCAGCCTCTGTGCGGGTATTCTTCGCTGATGGCGTCGGGTCTTGCTAATCCAGCTGGGGTTAGAGGAGTAGGATTCAGAGGGAGAAGGATCGGATACTCTCTGTCTAGAAGGATTAAGGGTTCGAGGCTGCTGCGTCTGGGTTCTGTAGATTTCTTTTGTTTTTTGTTTTTCTCGGTTATCGTTTCATTCATTTATTCTTTTTTTGTGTGTGTGTTTCCTGGCGGTGTTTTAATTTTTTAAAAATTTAAATCAAAGTTTTAATCAGTTATAATCAGTTCTAAAATCAGTGAATCAATTTTGATAAATCTAAATCAATTAATTGTCTTAATAAATCGTCTGTTTCAGGCGTATTATTCCCTGACGTTTTGACGCCTATACAGCAGGAATGTTTGTCTGATTATATATAGATCTACTATCTTCTTATCTTCGAGTGAGG
>NC_051417.1:33154350-33154439 GCF_015228065.2 Penaeus monodon | reverse complement strand
GAATTGCTTTGAGCTTGTGTTCTGCTAGTGGCGCTTGTTTGACTATATATAGATCTGGTAAAATTTTATCCTTGCCATATCTTCACAGG
>NC_051417.1:33153983-33154091 GCF_015228065.2 Penaeus monodon | reverse complement strand
TGCTTTAAATACTAAAATTTCAACGTTGCCATATTTTCGCGAAAGGTAAATGTGGGCACAGGAAATTTCTACCTTGACTGTACCGATAGATGTAATTGGTGCATAGGG
>NC_051417.1:33153210-33153557 GCF_015228065.2 Penaeus monodon | reverse complement strand
CCATAGCAATCAGCAAATCTTGACTCTCTTTAAGAAAGAGGTGTAGTAACATGCTCTTTCTTAATGTTTCCGTCTTTCAAAAATCTATTAATCTGATTCATTATCCAAATAATCTATAATTTTGCCAATGTTTATTTTCTCTGCCACATGATTTCTTCGAGCATTTCAATGAATTTCCAGGACGGATTACATCGCGCCACGAGTACAAGACCCTTCATCAGTGTGAGAGTAAAGAGAGATTATGATAAAAAAAAGTTATTTGAAGTGCCACTTTTGAAGAGAAAAGACTAATTCCGTCACAACTTTCAGAATCCAAGGGACTTCATTCCCCTGATAGCTAACGGTGA
>NC_051417.1:33151310-33152969 GCF_015228065.2 Penaeus monodon | reverse complement strand
GGTGTCCACAAGCTGTAATTTCAGCCCTTTTGATATCGCAAGCGTGAGGCATATAAGTGAATGAACTCGGAGAAGGATCATTTGCCTCACATAGCGAAAGGTAAAACTACTGATGAAAGTCCAAAGCGTGAGATAATAGGGTAAGATTGAGGAAAGTCCACCTGCTTAGAGTGAACAGTCTATCACACTAGCGCTTCCACCGTCCTTACTGATGCGAACGTTTACACCCCCAGTCTCTAAAATTCTCGGCGCATCGGGAAATTAACAAGAGAAGCTGCGGGTGTGCTTCGGTATCCTCGTTGTGGCGTGACAGAGGGAATGACGCTCGGATCAAAAAAAATTTCCAGGACGTATCGAGGCACCGGAGTAAGAGAGAAAAGGGAGGATGGTGGAGAACGGCGGAGTGTGGAGGAGTACGGCGGAGTGCGGCAGATTAGGGGAGAGCACGGCCGTGTACGACAGAGACCGGCTGAGCACGACAGAGTACGGCGGAGCGCGCTAGATCGAGTTAGTACATGCGCTGGATTTAAAAGCACGACTGTGGAGTACGGAGAGTTGTGGAGGAGAAGGGGGGTGGGGGGAGGGGGGTACGGTAGAATACGGCGGAATACGGCGAAGAACGGCAAAATACGGCATCGGAAGAGTTAGTTAGCACAGGGAGTCGTTACAGCACTTCGAGTTAGCATAAGGAACAAGTCGATAAAACTTGCGAAAAGAAATGGTGTCAGAACCCCCAACAAGCAGACGGAAGATCGTGCTACAAGAAGAGCCCTTTGGGAAGGTGAGAGAGTTTAAGGTAATTTTAGCACGAAAACCATTTTTTTTTTCTTTCACTGAGAGCTATGAGCAGGGAGATTTTCTAGAGTTACTCGAAGAACGATGAACCAGCGGACTAGATATACGAGAAGACAGAAGTGTGCAGGTCAAGAAAATAATTCACGAGGAACAAGACAAGACAAGAAACAAGACCATCGACAGACGCCAAGAAGACAAAGTATCTCGTAGAGGAGATAGAGCGAGAGTGGAGGCTTTGTAGGACAAGTCCGCCTTCCCACGCTGTTACTCCACCTCCGCTTCCTCCCCTTTCTCTTACTCCCTCCTTCTCTTCTCTTCTCCTTACTCCCTTCTCTTCCTCCCCTTTCTCTTACTCCCTCCTTCTCTTCTCTTCTCCTTACTCCCTTCTCTCCCTCCACCCCTTTCTCTTGTCCCTTTCCTTCTCTTCTCTTCTCTTCTCCTTACTCCCTTCTCTTCCTCCACCCTTTTCTCTTATCCCTTTCCTTCTCTCCTTCCTTTCTCCTCCCCTCTCACTCCCCCTTCTCTCTTACCTCTTCCTATCCCTTCGTTCTCATTTACCCTCTTCTCCTTCCTCCCCCTACCACTCTCATCCGCTCTCCTTCCTCCCCCTTTCTGCAACTCTCACCCACTCACCACATTCCTTCCTGTCTTCCCTCTCCCACGCACTCCCCCCCCTTACACTCATTCTAACATTAATCTAACATTTCGAACATTCCCTCCCTACACATTCACTCCTCCTTTGAAGACGTTGACTTCACTCTCTCCTCATTCTCTCACTTTCTCTTCTCCCTTAAGAGATTCTCGTCATCCATTATCATCCTTCTCTCTACCTCTTCTTCCACCAAACTCTTTCTCATCCAGTTG
>NC_051417.1:33149051-33149285 GCF_015228065.2 Penaeus monodon | reverse complement strand
ACACTCGCCGCGTATACTTGATTTAAAAGCAAGTTGCTTTCGGAGTCCTGGTCATAAGCTAGAAATGCTACTGTACAACGTTTAGAAGGAGGAGTTTTGTTGCAAGGACATGATAATACAAATGCTAACATGCACACACACACGCAGACTGTGTCTTTGTTTATATATGGGTGTTTAATGGCTTAACGATATGTGTGTGTGTGATTATGTATTCTTGACTCTGTGTATTATTGT
>NC_051417.1:33148304-33148453 GCF_015228065.2 Penaeus monodon | reverse complement strand
TGACTCTCGACTTCCTGGAAGAAAGCGCTCAAGTATTCATCCACGCCAAACATTAGCGATACTTCGAGGGGAGAAACAAGGCTGAGCGAGGCTTCTGAGGGGAGCTTAATTGTCCCTCTCCCCTCTGTCCCTTCCGGAGGTCGGTGTCC
>NC_051417.1:33147709-33147882 GCF_015228065.2 Penaeus monodon | reverse complement strand
CATTCTCGGTTTCATGGTTTTTCTGTTTTGCGATTTGTAAATACACTCTTTTCCTCTTCAGAAACAACAATGTTATAATTCATCTCATTTTATTGTCTTTTTAGGATGTGAATAAATCAGATTTATTTTTCTTCTCTTTTTCTCTCTCTCTTTTGTGGTTTATGTCTTTTTTT
>NC_051417.1:33147427-33147545 GCF_015228065.2 Penaeus monodon | reverse complement strand
CGTATTTCGTTGATTATTTAATCTTTTAAAATAATTTTAAACATTTTACTTTTTTTTTAGTCTCTCTTAGGATCTGTAATATATTTCTTATTACAATTATTGATATCCATGGAATTTC
>NC_051417.1:33147101-33147191 GCF_015228065.2 Penaeus monodon | reverse complement strand
CCTTTTAGGATTTACACTTTTTTTTTTGGTGGGATTTTTGTAAAATACGCTTCTTCCCAGTTTCTTTTTTGGATGGCTGTATGGATGTTG
>NC_051417.1:33146396-33146688 GCF_015228065.2 Penaeus monodon | reverse complement strand
TTTTTGATATCATTAATGATGTCAAATAAAAGGTGTGTAAGACTTCGAAGGGGAAGCTTTAGCGTACAGTGGATTGTGTGACACTGGATGTTTGCAGAAGGAAAGGGAACGGCGAGAGAAATGGCGAGGTGAGAGAAAAGGGGGAGGGAGGAAAGGTGAGAGAGATAGAGGAGAGGGAGAGAGGGTGAGAGAGAGAGTGGGAGAGGAGGATGGGAGAGAGTGAAAGAGGGGGAGGGGGGAGAGGGAGAGAGAAAGAGGGAGAGGAGGATGGGAGGGAGAGAGGGGGGCTGAA
>NC_051417.1:33145450-33145681 GCF_015228065.2 Penaeus monodon | reverse complement strand
AACTATTCCCTCGCTCTGTCATCAAAATCATCCTCATCATTAGAATCTAAACGAATTATTTCAACCAATCATAATCAACAACAACAATTATCCTCACCTTGCAATTAGCAAGGTGAGGATAATAGTTACAATCATCCTCCGCATCATTATAATAAACAAAAATAAAAATGTTTAAACTCGCATATCGAGGTAACAATAACTACAGTCACTCTGCACCATCATCACCAGTAT
>NC_051417.1:33144186-33145370 GCF_015228065.2 Penaeus monodon | reverse complement strand
AAACAGAGCTTTTAAAACTCGCATCTCGAAGTAATAATGATCACTCGTGTCCCTCAACGTCATAAGAAGCTATAAATAGTAACACAGGAGAAGGGGGCGGAGGGGGCGGAGGGGGCGGCGGGGGGGGAGGGGGAGGAGAGAGGGGAGGGGAGTGGGGGGAGGTGGAGGGGAGGTTGTTTCTTCAGAGGAAAGCCGCCTTGTGGGTGGGTACTCTAGTCATAATAAACGCTGGACGGATACCCGCCCGCGCACTGGTTTTGGACGTGGGGACTTGAGAGGGGAGAGGGTGGGGGTGAAATGAGGGGATGGAGGATGGGGGAAGGGGGAAGGGAAGAGGGGAAAATAGGGGGTGGGGGAGGGGGAAGGGAGGGACGAAGGGAGAAGGGAGGGGCGAAGGGAAGAGGGTAAAATAGGGGGTGGAGAAAAGGGGAGGGGGAAGGGAGGGGCGAAGGGGTAAGGGGAGAGGGGAAAATAGGGGTGGTGAGGGGGGAAGAGGGAAGGGAGGGGCGAAGGGAAGGGAGGTGGAGGGGGACAGGGAGGACGAAAGGAAGGGAGAGGGAAGAGATGGAGAGAGACAGGGAAGAGGAAGGAAAGGGAAAAGAGATGGAGAACTAGGGGAAAGGGAAGGGAAAGGGGAGAGGGAAAGAGGGGGGAACCAGGGCAGATGGGGTGAGGAGAGGAGAAGGGAGGGGAAAGGAAAAGGAAAAGGGGAAGAATAGTGGGAATCAGAGAAGTAGAAGAGATGGGGGAAGGGGGAGGAAGGGAGGGGGATTCAGAGGAGGGGGAAAGGGGATAGGGGGGATGGGAGGGGGACTAGGGGATAGTAAGGGAGAAGAGGTGTAGAAGGGAAAAGGGAAGGAAAGGGGGAGAGGCGGAAGGAGGGGAATCAAGGTAGAGTCGGATAGCAGAGAGGGGGGAAGGGAACAGGGAAGGGGAAGAGAGGGGAAACCAGGAGTAAGGGGGGAAGGTTAGGGAGGGGAAACCAGGAGTAAGGGGGGGGAGGGTTGGGGAGGGGAAAAACCGTCGGATTGTGGATAAGAGAGGAGGAGGAGGGGAGAGGGAGGGAGGAGCCACGGAAATAGTGAAGAAGTGAGAATAGCGAAGGAGAAAAAAAAGTGAGAGGACAGAGAGGATAGCGAGAAATAGAGGTAAAACGAGGAAGAGAAGGGGAGACAAGAAATTGT
>NC_051417.1:33143775-33144117 GCF_015228065.2 Penaeus monodon | reverse complement strand
AGAAGAGACGGAGAGCCGTGAGCGAGTGTCTCCCCCCCCCCCTCAAAGTGAAGCTCATCGGATGAAGGAAGACAGTAATAATCAACACACGACACACAACGCTCCTGCCTTTTCACATCGGCCGGAACCCCTCCTTCAAAGGCGCCATTCAAAGGCACCAGGAAGCAGTAGGCGAGAGTCTGGGGCGCAGAGTAAGAGCAGTAATAAGCAGTAATACCAAAGAGTTGCATAATACCTGTCTAAATGCCCGCCCCCCTCCCCTCAACACACACTGCAACTGTGATTTTTTTTACTTGGCGGGAGAGAAAGTATCATGAGCAAAAAGAAACGGTATAATTATTC
>NC_051417.1:33142717-33143035 GCF_015228065.2 Penaeus monodon | reverse complement strand
CATTTCTTAACGTGTGTCTATACAATATGTGTCTTTAGTGTAAATAATTAGGTTTTGAATCTATAAACTTTATTTTTGTTTCTTTATTTCGTCATTCAACTTCGCCTATTTTTTAAATATTTTTACTTCTTATCAATTTTACTTTTTTTTAGCATTAGACTGTTTGAACCTACAGTCGAGAGGTTTTGTGTCTAAGGAACAAAACAGTCATAGTATCTTTTAATTTTCAACCTTGTGAGATCTGCATATTAAGTCTTTTTTAATCGTTTACAATGAATAACCATAAGAAATATAAAGTGAAATGTGCTTCCATACAAT
>NC_051417.1:33142507-33142579 GCF_015228065.2 Penaeus monodon | reverse complement strand
TATTTATTTATTTATATTCGGTTACTTGATAAATAATGCAAATTTTACAAAATATACTCACTCGAAGGGTTT
>NC_051417.1:33142254-33142475 GCF_015228065.2 Penaeus monodon | reverse complement strand
TCGCCAATTTATATGGGATTAAAAGTCAGTTGTGGTACACTTAGTATAAATGATTCGATAACTTCATTGTGCTCATTTGCTGGTCAGATTCCATACAAAATAACTCGGTGGTTATGATTCCTTTATATATTTTGATATAGAAAGCAAAAATCAGTATTACTTGCTGGTATATTACGGGTGAAAGGGAGGATACTGGGCGGGTAGATCATTTATAGCATTTT
>NC_051417.1:33141687-33142029 GCF_015228065.2 Penaeus monodon | reverse complement strand
TTTGAGGAACTAAAGGACAGATATAGGATATTGGCAAGATTTCTCGTTCTTCTAGCAATTCTTGGCTGAAATACGTAAAAACGAAGTCTGAAGAACCATTTTTCAAAGTCCGAAACACGACCTGAAGTTGCCATTTTCTGAAATCGAAATTCTGAAGTGAAGATCCACTTTCCCCAAAAATGTCCTTGATTTCTTTAGATATTACTAATAAGAGCGTAGGAGTTATCTAAAAGCAATAGCAATACCTTCCTTACTTCACTCATTCCTCTGGTGCCTTCTTCACATTGAAAGTCATTTCATAGTAAAAAGGTTTTTGAACTTTGAGAACAAAATGCTCCCGTA
>NC_051417.1:33141103-33141647 GCF_015228065.2 Penaeus monodon | reverse complement strand
GTAAAATATCAAATTAAATGGGGAAAAAAAAGTTAAAAATTCATATCGAGGACAAAGAAAAATCATATCCAAGCCAAAAAAAAAAAATTCATAACGAAGACGAAAAAGAGTTAAAAATCATATCGAATGAAAAAGAATACATAGATAAATAAAACAACAACAAAAAAACTAACATTATTTGATAAGAAATATCAAGGAGCATCTCGGAACAAGAAGAGCAGGCTGAGGACAAGCTCACAGCCACGTCGAAGGGAAAAGCCTGTTTCTCGAGGCACGTTCCGGAAGACACGCATTTTGGTCCTTCTGTCGGAGCCCTTGCGAAGGACAGAGCTCTCTCGAGGGCCAGAGGCTTCCAGGATCTTGTAGGACGCGAGGAAATAGGGTCAAGGTAGGCTGTCCTTCTGCCGGTATTGGAATGTTTTTGGGGGCAAGACGGTCGCAACGACGTAGGTCTTGTGATCTGAAGGTTGAAAGTCGATTTTGGTTCAAGACTTGAGGAGACGGAGAGGTTTTGCTCGTAACTGCGTGTAATAAACACAAGGTA
>NC_051417.1:33140781-33140867 GCF_015228065.2 Penaeus monodon | reverse complement strand
CATCTCATCTTTATTCATTTCAACTTTTACATTTGGTTCTTTACTCCACCTGTAGCTGGTGAATTGTCTCAGCTGGCAATATTTGC
>NC_051417.1:33140645-33140753 GCF_015228065.2 Penaeus monodon | reverse complement strand
TCTATGCATTTAGCAAACATAACGACGAGATTCCAATATCTCGCTTCTATCAGCATAAAAAGTGAGATCGAGAGAAAAAAAAAGAAAAATATATATATATTTTTTTTT
>NC_051417.1:33140437-33140626 GCF_015228065.2 Penaeus monodon | reverse complement strand
ATTGCAACTTCTTCAACAGATCTCAATCCGAGTTGTTCATAAACTACATCAAAGTGTTCATAAGAAGATGAATTTAGAGATAAATTAATTAAGATTTGAAACGATTAAATCTGGATGCAAATATTTTTAGCAATCTCAGGTCACATATGTGGAAAGGAATTATTTCTTTCACATTTACAAAGCTAATTT
>NC_051417.1:33140061-33140153 GCF_015228065.2 Penaeus monodon | reverse complement strand
GGTGGGGGTGGGTGGGTCTGTGTGTGCAGTGGGGGGGGTAAACGTGGGGTTATGATGTGTATGTAAGTCTCTTCTTGATCTCTTTGTCTTCG
>NC_051417.1:33139388-33139532 GCF_015228065.2 Penaeus monodon | reverse complement strand
TGAAGTCCGGACGCCAGCCATTCCCCCCAGATGGCCCTGCAACGGCCTGCGTGACGTGACCTGCAAGTGACCAGCATGACATCGCCAGCCGCGGGTAATGTTGAGGCTGCGTCTCAAGGATCTCTAATATCTTGGCTGCTGGTT
>NC_051417.1:33137528-33137968 GCF_015228065.2 Penaeus monodon | reverse complement strand
CGCTCCTGTCTTGCCGGTGCCACGGGAAGTAAATAGTTAATTGCCAATACCATAACACTTGTCAACACACATTATAACCACAGACATTCACTCCTATGAATAACTACAAACGTACCCTAACTGTGTTGTACGATTTCATACACGAAAGATCAATTAATTACCCATGTTTAATTTATTCAAAAGATAACCTCTGGTAATTTCCTGGGGGGGGAGGGGGGAGACAAAACTTCCTCAAATCACCAAAGGGGAAGCTGCTTCGCGTTAATAAACCACAAAGTAAACAGGTGTGTATACACAAGGTTTCAAATGATGATAAATGCGAGTGACTTTAAATGCACGATTGACCGTCCGCTTCAACGTGTGACTCCCGCAACAATCGCTTTGGTGCAAATGTGTCCGTCTGTCTTTGCAATTGTTTGCAACGTGAGACCCTCTGCAAA
>NC_051417.1:33136634-33136820 GCF_015228065.2 Penaeus monodon | reverse complement strand
TTTCCAAGAAAATCTATCCCCGGGAAACCCTCCCTTTTTTTAACAATTTACTCGTCGAACGTAATAAATCAAAAATTTTTTTCCCTTTTCCCCCCGGTATTTTGGTTCTTTTTTACGTAAGTTTTTCGAATGACCCAATTTCACCGCACGTCTTTTCGTGTTTTGGAGTTATAGGCCTCTGCAAAA
>NC_051417.1:33134768-33136031 GCF_015228065.2 Penaeus monodon | reverse complement strand
CGAGAATAGACAACCCGCACGCCAGCCAAACGAACATTAAAATTTTAAAAAGGCGATTTTCCATCACCTCCCAAAAAAGCAACGAGTCATGGAACAAAATGAGAAAGAGAAGCTTAAATGCTTGTTTGAAAAGACAAAAAGACCGAAAGGAATGCCAAAAGGCTGTCTTCACCTGACCTCATCTGACCTCACCTGACCTCACCTCTCGGATCGCTGCGCCGTAGTCGACTCACCTCCGCTCAGGTCACCCACGGGGTCGACTCACCTCCGCTCAGGTCACCCACGTGGTCGACTCACCTCCGCTCAGGTCACCCACGTGGTCGACTCACCTCCGCTCAGGTCACCCACGTGGTCGACTCACCTCCGCTCAGGTCACCCACGTGGTCGACTCACCTCCGCTCAGGTCACCCACGTGGTCGACTCACCTCCGCTCAGGTCACCCCACGTGGTCGACTCACCTCCGCTCAGGTCACCCACGGGGTCGACTCACCTCCGCTCAGGTCACCCACGTGGTCGACTCACCTCCGCTCAGGTCACCCACGGGGTCGACTCACCTCCGCTCAGGTCACCCACGTGGTCGACTCATCTCTGCTCAGGTCACCCACGTGGTCGACTCACCTCCGCTCAGGTCACCCACGTGGTCGACTCACCTCCGCTCAGGTACCCACGTGGTCGACTCACCTCCGCTCAGGTCACCCACGTGGTCGACTCACCTCCGCTCAGGTCACCCACGTGGTCGACTCACCTCCGCTCAGGTCACCCACGTGGTCGACTCACCTCCGCTCAGGTCACCCACGTGGTCGACTCACCTCCGCTCAGGTACCCACGTAGTCGACTCACCTCCGCTCAGGTCACCCACGTGGTCGACTCACCTCCGCTCAGGTCACCCACGGGGTCGACTCACCTCCGCTCAGGTCACCCACGGGGTCGACTCACCTCCGCTCAGGTCACCCACGTGGTCGACTCACCTCCGCTCAGGTCACCCACGTGGTCGACTCACCTCCGCTCAGGTCACCCACGTGGTCGACTCACCTCCGCTCAGGTCACCCACGTGGTCGACTCACCTCCGCTCAGGTCACCCACGTGGTCGACTCACCTCCGCTCAGGTCACCCACGTGGTCGACTCAGGTTCAAGTCATGTCGACTCACCTCTACTCAGGTGACCCGCGCAGCTTGACACTGCGAGAGGTCAGAGGGAACAGGGCACGAAATGAAACGTTTTTCAGGTATTCTTCGAAGTCAGTGAACGTTATATGCAAACGT
>NC_051417.1:33134211-33134488 GCF_015228065.2 Penaeus monodon | reverse complement strand
AAACGTCTCCCTTATTGGCATGTGAAGTGTCTTTCGATTTTTTTAATGGATCAAAACTTCACAATTGTTTCTGTTGCTGTTTTAATGGATTGGGTTGCACGCAGTTCGTAACTTCATGTCGTTAACTGTTTGTTCTCTCGCCCGTTTCTCCGTAGAAAAGTCTGTAGAAGGGACCGGCGCTGTTATTTGATATTTGTGATTTATAATTTATACAGCCTCTAAGAGAAAATTATTATTACAGCAAAATGAAAGGTGAAGTTCGGTGGCTTGTTCGCAA
>NC_051417.1:33132660-33132825 GCF_015228065.2 Penaeus monodon | reverse complement strand
CCACAGCACACAAGTCTGGCACATCTTTGGCCTTCCTTTAAACAGAAAGATTCCTTGCTGGTGAATCTTTGGTTCATTGGATCCAGAAAATGCGTTTAGAATATGTAGAGTGTTTATCCGTGAGTAAGTGCGTCGCCGTGGACCTTATCTGGTCTATAAGTATAA
>NC_051417.1:33131595-33131852 GCF_015228065.2 Penaeus monodon | reverse complement strand
CGTGTCGTGTTCATGTGGCATTTTAACATTATTCCCAACAGGACAATTTGGATAATGGCTCCATCGATTCTGTTTTCGCCGTACAGAGTAAATACTAACGAAGCTGGAGTCATGGATACGCGTCTATTTTCACGTGTCATTGGTGTAAGGACTTTATATGTGGTCACAGAGGGCAGGGAGGCAAAGTTTAGTGTGGTTCAGTGCAGGCGCAGTGCAGCTTATTACTCTGTAAACAAGGTGGGATTCGTTGTTTGTAA
>NC_051417.1:33131015-33131288 GCF_015228065.2 Penaeus monodon | reverse complement strand
TAATAGGCCTATTACCTGTCCAGTCAATGGCTGTGATAATTTCCTCTCCGTTTTGTCTTGGCTACTTTGCCGGGGAAAATCAAGCTGAAATACACACGCAACTTTAAGCCGTTGCGTGTTCATTCAACTTTGATGTACGGTTTCTTGGAAATTTACAATATGAGTTTTATTTCATAGGTTAAAAAAAAAAAAAAATTCACTTGAGTCATTTCAGAAAAGGTTCTGCAAGGAAGTACAGGCGGTGTGTGTTTATGAATGTGTATGTGTGTATAG
>NC_051417.1:33130509-33130658 GCF_015228065.2 Penaeus monodon | reverse complement strand
CAGGTCGACCAACGCCATAACCCGGACGGCCCTTGCCTGCAATGGCATTCTCTCCTGGGGTCACACACGATCGAAACTCCTCTCTGTCTGGCCTGAAATATAACATTTATGTGTACGCCAGGTGTCAAGTTTGGCGTTTGTGTGTGTGT
>NC_051417.1:33129762-33129875 GCF_015228065.2 Penaeus monodon | reverse complement strand
CTGTTCGTACGCGTGTATATGCGTGAGCGAGAGAGAGAAAAAAATAGAGATTGTACGCGCGTATTTACGCGTGATTGAGTGAGTCAGTAAAAACAAAAAAAAGAGAGACTACG
>NC_051417.1:33129317-33129449 GCF_015228065.2 Penaeus monodon | reverse complement strand
CTGCGTACGTAAAAAAATCGCGTATTTCGTCTTCGTCTGCGTGTGAATGTCCCTCTGTCCGCATATCCGTCCTTGTCCGTGTCCGTGGCTGCGTGTCCTCGGAGGCACCACGCCCCTTATCAGCCGTCCGTA
>NC_051417.1:33129203-33129279 GCF_015228065.2 Penaeus monodon | reverse complement strand
AGGGCGCCTTCGTCCACCACGCCCATCCACGCCCGCAGGAGGGAGGGAGGGAAAAAAGTCGATTGCGCCGGAAACG
>NC_051417.1:33127928-33128018 GCF_015228065.2 Penaeus monodon | reverse complement strand
TTCATTTTCATTTTCATTTCAACATTTCATGCAACGTCAAAGGAATCAACACGTGCAACAAATTCCAAAACTCATTTACCAATTGCATGC
>NC_051417.1:33127766-33127890 GCF_015228065.2 Penaeus monodon | reverse complement strand
ATTGTTTCCTACCATAAGCTTTATCTCTTTGATTGACAAACTGTTTTTTTTTATTATTAATCAATTCCTTAATGTTTTCATGTGATAAGATAATGTAAATGTACAGTTTATGTGTGTGTGTATG
>NC_051417.1:33127269-33127458 GCF_015228065.2 Penaeus monodon | reverse complement strand
TAAAGAGAAAAGAGAAAAGCAGTGACTACCCATGTTTGTTTGCAATATTGTGCAATTAAAGGTTCGGTGGAATTCTGTTAAGCAATCCTGCAAGCGCTCAATTAGCTGCAATCAACCTTTTATTTCATCAAAATGACGGGTTTGCGGTGGAAATGGTGTCTGTGGCGCATGTGTGAAAATCTGAAAAAA
>NC_051417.1:33126590-33126810 GCF_015228065.2 Penaeus monodon | reverse complement strand
CGAGATACATTTCCCTTGCTTTTATGTATCATTGAGCCATACTTTCCTTCATACTGAACTTGATACTGAGTGAAGCCTCGAGTGTATATGTGTTGGGCTCTTGGAGGTCGTAGGGGCTTCCGGCGGTAAACAAATGAAGGAAAGAAAGTCAGTTGTTTATGAGAAATGGTTGTTTCTGGTGTGAACTGTGACGTAATTAGTAGGGTTTTTTTTTTGTAGA
>NC_051417.1:33125088-33126174 GCF_015228065.2 Penaeus monodon | reverse complement strand
ATCGAAATCTAGGGAAACTTGATTCCTCCGCCATCAGCCCTTAGCAAGCTGCCTCGTCCTCGCCAAGACGCGCTCTCAACGCCACACGGCAAGCGCATTCAAAGCTCAAAACTACTCGAAGCAAACTCGCTCTGAACTCGCTCTGAACTCGCTCTGAACTCGCTCAGAACACGCAATGAACTCGCTCTAAACTCGCTCTGTATTCGGTCTGAACTCGCTCTGAACTCGAAGCAAACCCGCTCTGAACTCGCACTGAACTCGCTCTGAACTCGGTCTGAACTCGCTCTGAACTCGCTCTGAACTCGCTCTGAACTCGCTCTGGACTCGCTCTGAACTCGGTCTGAACTCGCTCTGAACTCTCACTGAACTCGCTCTGAACTCTCACTGAACTCGCTCTGAACTCGCTCTGAACTCGCACTGAACTCGCTCTGAACTCTCACTGAACTCGCTCTGAACTCGCTCTGAACTCGCTCTGAACTTTCACTGAACTCGCTCTGAACTCGCTCTGAACTCTCACTGAACTCGCTCTGAACTCGCTCTGAACTCGCACTGAACTCGCTCTGAACTCGCTCTGAACTCGCTCTGAACTCGCTCTGAACTCGCTCTGAACTCGCTCTGAACTCGCTCCGAACTCGCTCTGAACTCGCTCTGAACTCGCTCTGAACTCGCACTGAATCCTCTGAACTCGCTTGAACTCGCTCTGAACTCGCTCGAACTCGCTCTGAAACTCGCTCTGAACTCGCTCCGAACTCGCTCTGAACTCGCTCTGAACTCGCTCTGAACTCGCTCTGAACTCGCTCTGAACTCGCTCTGAACTCGCTCTGAACTCGCTCTGAACTCGCTCTGAACTCGCTCTGAACTCGCTCTGAACTCGCTCTGAACTCGCTCTGAACTCGCTCTGAACTCGCTCTGAACTCGCTCTGAACTCGCTCTGAACTCGCCACAGGAGGAGGGAGTTTTCTCGTCGTTAGGGCTCGGTTCTCGGCCACAGGGTACGTCGTGCCCAGTTGCCATACCCGCTGTTCTCGCGCTCGCGTGGCAAGAGGAGCAAGTTATTTCAAGCTCGAGCAAGCTTGGTTGTGCCTC
>NC_051417.1:33124574-33125023 GCF_015228065.2 Penaeus monodon | reverse complement strand
AGCTAGATCAAGCTGCAATGGATCAAGAGTAGGATCAAGTCATTCAAGTAGACAAGCTGGTGTCCTGTCAAGCATGTCAAAAGGTCAGAGGCAGATCAAGTAATCAGATCAAGCCATTTCAAGCTAGACCCTGTCAGGCAAGCGATCAACTATCATGTCAAGTTAAATACAAGCCAGTCAGCTAGATCAAGCTACATCAAGATACAAGCTAGTCAGTAATCAAGTCATTCAAGTTCAGAGCCAACCACTCAAGCAAAATATCATAGTAAGCATTTAAGTAGATCTGATATAGTTTAGACAAGAATATAAATATTCGGAATAAAAGTTATCTCAAGCCGGTCAGGCTAGATCAAGTACATCAAGCTACATGGATGGAAGTACAGAATAAACAAACTCATATTCAATTTAGATAAAAATGTAAATATAATCTAATCTAATGGTAAAGATAT
>NC_051417.1:33123655-33123971 GCF_015228065.2 Penaeus monodon | reverse complement strand
TGTTTTTATCAGTAAAATTGCAACGACCATGAGGTGATAACAACGATAAAAAATAAAGATAAAAATTGATAAAGAGACGGAAAGATATGAAGATAACATAAAGATAAAGGAAGATATAGAGATAATATCAAGATAAAACTAAAAAAAAGCTGAAAGAAAGATAATAGACAGATATAAAGCTAAGATAATGTAGAAATAAAGTTAAAAGTTAAAATAAAGATAAGAACGAGGGTGTTCTGGCGTGAACACTTGTTTTTGAACATTTTATTTCGAGTCGCCCTTTTATTTCCTTCACGTGTTATTGATAATTATATGG
>NC_051417.1:33122870-33123090 GCF_015228065.2 Penaeus monodon | reverse complement strand
GAGTTCCTCACATGAAATACTCTAGGCCTAACTGCCCTGAATCGAGCAGACAGACGCTAAAGATCACTTGGTTGAAACGCTCTCGTGCGCAAATGTTTCACACACAGAGACACGTAAACACGATGTCCTTGTGGTTCACTGCTGTAAACAAAAGCGCAGCTATTTTGCGGTTCTCAGTGTATGTGTGAATGTTAAGTATAGGTAGAGTTTATACGTGTGT
>NC_051417.1:33122447-33122661 GCF_015228065.2 Penaeus monodon | reverse complement strand
AAAGTATGTGTGCCTGTATATCTGTGTTATATATAAGCATATTGGGAATGTCTTGAGTCTTAGCCGGTCAGAGTACAATATATTTTGTAGTGACTTATTTCATAACGTAAACAATTAAAGGTTAGTATGATAATACATTTTCCTAAGAAAAAGAAAAAAAATTGCATGGTAACGATGTCTTATGTTCATTGCAGGAATTATGATAACAGGATGA
>NC_051417.1:33122294-33122362 GCF_015228065.2 Penaeus monodon | reverse complement strand
GAATATAAATGTGACATCTTAATATTCTTATCCGTCAGATTGCGAATTTCTGTTGAACAACTGATCAA
>NC_051417.1:33121922-33122229 GCF_015228065.2 Penaeus monodon | reverse complement strand
ACTAGAAAGTAAAACAAATTTCGCTTTTGAAAATGCTAAAGATATCCCTGAAAGGAGAAATGAACCGGGAAAGGTGTAAGTTTTCAATGAGAAGTGACACTTTGTTGCACTGAATCTATTGCGAGCATGCATAGAGTTGCAGTAATGAAATAAAAAAGTGTGGAATTCACCCTGGAGTTATATTCGAAAGCTGATAAAGTGTTCAGTCGGAGAGATACAAAAGGCTGGGAGTTCAGCTATTCTAGTGAAGAAAAATACGTGACTGTTGTTCTATATTCGGATGCTGGGGGTGTTCACTGTGTACAAC
>NC_051417.1:33121609-33121817 GCF_015228065.2 Penaeus monodon | reverse complement strand
ATTTTCTATATTCAAACTGGGTAGCAGAAAAAATCGAAGTGTGATCCAAGTTTTAGAACATGAATATAATGTTTGTGAAATGCAGTGTACAGGTTGTTATAAAGATGCAATGCATACTGTCAAAGAGGAATTTCTGCCACCGTGAAAGACACAATAGGTTTAGGACAGAAGAGGGGAAAGTTCCACGGCAGATGTGAGGCACTTTTCC
>NC_051417.1:33120218-33121538 GCF_015228065.2 Penaeus monodon | reverse complement strand
GAACCCAGAGAGAGAACAGGGAAGTCATTAATTACTTCGTTTTCAATATCGGTTCCAAGAACAGAGAGCCAAGACAGAGAGTGAGTGATGGCAGTCAGAAAGAACATCAATATAAGACACAGTAATTTTAACAAAATTTGATATATCAGTTAGCAGAAAATAGGCTATAATTATAGTCGTAATGTAGTGACTAGAGAAAATTCCATTATAAGAATAGCTAGCATACTGATATAAGCTAGCATACTGAGAAGGCTTTGAAATAGTGACTGACGATAGTTAGAATGACGGATGGTGTCCAGTTCCGCTAACAATGATTAGAATTAGTATCTACAGTCCAATGTATTTTCTGCTTTTCATCAGGGGAGAACAGTTGCAAATGGCATATTTTGTGGAATGATGGTAAGGAATTATCACCGTCCCGAAGTACTCCGAGTCATTTTCCGAAAAAGGACCCGGGAGATGAAGAATGCATAATTTTTCACTGGACTTCAAAGAAAAAAAAATGTCAAAATACTTATCAGGAGCCATCACATCACTCCTCTATTGTAATTGCCGAGGAAACGGGTAGCGAATGCACAAGCCAAGTCCTGTCTTAAGGTGAAGGGTTAGTAGCTTCAGGTAAATGATTTGCAAGATGCTTGAACCAGAGAATTACAAGTTGGTTATTGCATTAAACCGATTAGCGAGTAATTCAGAGATCTCAGGTCATTTCACCAAATAGATGTTAGATGAAGTGCAGTTAAATAATGGCATTAAACTGCCAAAACACCTTCAAAGTTGTTCTTTTTTTAGCCAGAAGTTGAATATACATTTTTTTTTTTTTGCGAGTGATAAGCTTCCTTGCAGCTACTGCTCGCCCTTGTACGCTGACACCATATCACTGCAGGAAATCGTCACCTTATCAAGCAGCTGTCCTGCAGGATGGCACAAGCCTGGACCTAGGAGGAGAGAGGAATGGAGGCGCTAAACCCGATTCACAAAGGGATGGCTAACAAGGTGCAGCTTTCCTGTGTTGATATGGTATCAGAGAGCGGCGACGGCAGATCCCTTCGCTAGACCACTTTTGATCCTTAAGAATGCGGCCGTTAGAGAGGTTGTTTTTCAAAAGCAGGATACCTCAAAAGGGGGTTATCGGTCCCTGTGTTATATCACTGTTAACGACCCCCTTTGACTGGAATCGATAATGGGCCGGAGATATCGGCGTTCGCAAAAGGTGGAATGCATTAACAGTCCTCATGTGTTTATGACGTGAATAGCTTCAAAGACCGCCTTCCGACTCCCTTCCATAATTGCGTACACGGCGTGGAATCCATAGAGACT